>NC_085860.1:13265722-13308222 GCF_034702125.1 Engraulis encrasicolus
CGTACAGGCATGTTGTGACACACACACGTGCTGACAGACACTCCAAAAATGCAAAAGTGTGTTTCCTTGAGCACAGATGAGAAGCGCCCACCATTCCCCTCCTGATAGACAGGGAAACACACCAACCCCTCCGAACACACAACCCCGCCCGAACACACAAGCCCAGCCGAACAAATTGGAGCAAAATATTTTACAACAAACAAGGAGGAAGGAAAAGGAAGATGAAGGAAATACATTGTGTTCAACTTGCTGAAAGAAATGCTTTTGGTAGTGATGCAAATGCAAAACCTCAACTCCACTAGGCTACGCCTTGGTGTTAAGTTTGTGTGTGTGTGTGTGTGTGTGTGTGTGTGTGTGTGTGTGTGTGTGTGTGTGTGTGTGTGTGTGTGTGTGTGTGTGTGTGTGTGTGTGTGTGTGTGTGTGTGTGTGTGTGTGTGTGTGTGTGTGTGTGTGTGTGTGTGTGTGTGTGTGTGTGTGTGTGTGTGTGTGTGTGTGTGAGCGTGCATAGAGAGGTTGTTGCATGTATGTAAGCGTGTATCATGGGGCACAAAATGAGTGTTGTTTTGTCTTTTAAGTTTTTATTTTACGGTTAACCAAGAAAGCACAAGTTTGACCTTTTGTGCATCGATACAGACATCTGTTTGTTTTTGCTGTCCACCTCTTCTCTGGTCTTCTCTCTCTTTCTCTCTCTTTCACAATCATTTGTGCTCTCTCTCTCTCTCTCTCTCTCTCTCTCTCTCTCTCTCTCTCTCTCTCTCTCTCTCTCTCTCTCTCTCTCTCTCTCCACCTCTCCCCCTCCCTCCCTCTGCTCCTTCATCAGCTTGTAGGGCTTGAGGTGAGAGGGGATTTGGCCAGAAGGATTAAATGTTGTTTGGCAGCTCCCCTCAGCAGTGTTGAGGTGCAGTACAGCAGGCAGGCAGGGCACCTTAGAAGCCACCAGCTATGTTAGCTACTTTGTTGTTTGTAATGCAATTTCCCATTGGCAACTACCCAAGTTGCTAACTGGCTAACAACTACACTTTCGAGAAGCACAACCCAGACCAGCACCACCGGCCTCCTACCACAGCACAGAGAGGGTGACCCTCCTGTACCTCCCGCCGTGGCATGCAATGTGGATAGAAAGAGAGAGACAGAGAGTGTGTCAATTAGAAAGAGTGAAAAGAGCAAGTGAGAAGAAGGGAGAGAATGAGCAAGAGACAGAGGGAGAGTGAGAGAGAAAGGGGAGGCAAAGACGAAAATGAGGAAGAGAGACAAACTGAAAGAAAGGAGGAGAAGACATATAGAGGGCTAAGGAACACGTGAACATGAAAAGGAGAGAGGGAGGAAGACGGATAGTGAGTCAGAAAAGAGATGGAGTTTGGGAACTAGAGCAAAAGAAAAGGAGAAAAAAACAAAAAGAGACAGTCTGTCCGAGAGAGAGAGAGAGCGAGAGAGAGAGAGAGAGAGAGAGAGAGAGAGAGAGGGAGAGAGAGAAAGAGAGAGAGAATGAGAGCAATCGCCAAGCACAGTGCAAGCATTCCAGCCAGGCTGTAAGAGAGCACAAACAAGTCCATTCACGGCCGTGGCCCCCTAAACCTGCCCTTTTAAACGGCCCTAAGTCCTTACAGTGGCTCACTGCACTGCACTCTGCTCACTCACCGTGCAGCAGGGTTGCCAGATGAGACTGATGATTTCCAACCCAAAAAATGCTCAAAATCCACCTAGAAGCACTAAAATCCTGCCCAACTTGATTTAAATTCTATTGATTTCTATAAATCTGCAGAAAAATCCGCCCAAATGTCCCTTTTACCCCTTGTTTACCCGTCATCCTAAGCAGCCCAATTGAGCGGGAAATTGCCCAAATCTGGCAACACCGCTCTCCAGTCCTCGCAACACAACACAACACAAGGAGCAGCAAAGCAAAGGCCCCTTTTGATGTGTGAGCTGGCCCTCGCTCTGTTTTCAACTGACCTCATTGCTTCGCCCCCGCCGGGGGGGAAAGATAAGCCGGTCGACAAATAGCATGTTGTGGGGAGGGAGTAAACAATAACATACCAGTAGCACCGATCACCACAAATGGGAATGCACATGTAAATTCATTGTCTCGCCACCTCTCTGTTTACCTGTCATTTTTTCTCCTTTGCTCTTTCTGTCTCTGTCTCTCTCTATCGCTGTCACATACATACACACATGCACACTCGTGAAGACAAAGATGCAGACAACCAGACGTACAACGATGATACACCCATAGTACACACATCCCCCCCCCACAAACACACACACACACAAACAGACTCACAGAGTCACACACACACACACACACACACACACACACACACACACACACACACACACACACACACACACACACACACACACACACACACACACACACACCCTTTACTCTCACATATGTCTAGCACGGTGAGGAGTATCTCCCGGTTGATGCTGGCCACGCCGTCCCACACGCAGGTCTGCCGCAGGTGCAGCTGGCACAGCCGCCTGAATACCTCCTCTTCACCGGGCACCGGGTCCCATGCCACACGCCTGCCACCGGGCACCCTGTCCCATGCCACACGCCTGCCACCGGGCACCCTGTCCCACGCCACACCTCTACCACCATCGAGGTGGTGATGGCTGTGGTGGTTCCGCCCCCCTCTCTTCCTCCCACTACCTCCCCCCATCTCTGCTGTCGGCCTGCCCATCACACCCCTCCATCGCTCCCCCTCTCCCTCTCCCTCTCCCGCTCCCGCTCCCTGTCCCTCCTCGTCTCCCTCTCTCTCTCCCTCTCCCTTGCGCTCACTGTCCATGGATTGGCTCATCTCTGTGGCACCACGCAGACCAAAAGTGTCTCTGGGGCACTGTGTCCGGCTTGATGTTTGAGTGTGTGGATGAAGCCGGGCGCCGGGCTGGGTGGTAGTCCTCCAAAGCAGCCTGTAGTTGGGTCAGGCTGACCCCCACTGGGTGAGCTGGTCCTGGGAGCTTCTCCTCGGGGGAGCTGCACAGCCTCCTCTGCCTTCTCCTCCTCCTCCAAGGTACGGGCCAAGCAGCGCTCAGTCCTGTGTCCTTTCCCCGTCTCGCTCCTCTTCCTTGGGGACAGCATGTCACCACCTCCCCACCTCATGCGGCACTCAGTCCTGTGTCGATTCTCCTGGCCCCTCTCGCTCCTCTTACAGCCAATGTCACCACCTCCTCACCTCACCCTCGCCTCCTCCTCCTCCTCCACCTCCTCCTTCTCCTGTGCACGTCTCTCTGTGCTCTCTCTCTCCCTCTTCCTCCATCTCCTCTACCCTGCCTCCTCCTCCTCCTGTGCCCGTCTCTCTGTGCTCTCTCCCTCCCTCTTCCTCCACCTCCTTAGCCCTTCCTCCTCCTCCTCCTCCACCTCCTCTGCCAGTCTCTTGGCACTCTCTCTCTCCCTCCACCTCCTGTCTCCCTCTCTTCCTCTCCTCCCCCTCTCTCAGGAGCGAGCTCTACAGGCAGTCCACACTCATCTTGGTGACACACTGCTGCAGCTATTTCCCTTTCAAAAGGCACATGGAGCGTGGCCATGCAGAAAAAGGCTACGGACATTTCCACACTCTATGGAAAGAAGCCGTGAGAATGGATGACAAAAGAGAAATAGAAGAAGGAGAAGAAAGCCGTGGGGAGAGAGAGTGTAGACGAAAGAAAGAAAGAAAGAAAGAAAGAAAGAAAGAAAGAAAGAAAGAAAGAAAGAAAGAAAGAAAGAAAGAATAGCGAAAAAGAGAAAGAAGGAGAGGAAGAATGCAGCACACCTACCCCTGAGCTGTCTACTTCCCCTGTGGAGAAGGTTTTTCACTCCACACAGAGCTCCGACAGTCCAGAAAAAGGAAGCTGTCCAACCAAAACCAAACCCAAAACCCATGCACACAAACACACACCATACACACATGTACGCACGCACACAAACACACACCATACACACATGTACGCACGCACACACACACACACACACACACACACACACACACACACACACACACACACACACACACACACACACACACACACACACACACACACACACACACACACACACACACACACACACACAAAGATCCCCTGGCAACTCTCTGCCATCCATAGCCTTTAACATGTAGATGAGCCTATTCTCAAACATCCAGCCAGACTTCACTCAGAACTCTCTCTCTCTCTCTCTCTCTCTCTCTCTCTCTCTCTCTCTCTCTCTCTCTCTCTCTCTCTCTCTCTCTCTCTCTCTCTCTCCCTAACTCTCTCTCTCTATCCCCTCCATGTGTCTGTCTCTGACCTTTTTTTCGTTCTCTCTGTCTCTCTCTGTCTTTTCCTCTTTCAGATCCCCAGCTGTAACATAACTCTGTGCTGGGCAACATCCTCCCAGAGACTTACTGATGGCCACCACATTTCCTGCTAAGGCTTTACAGAGGCTGACACAGGCAGCACAATGTAAAGCTTCCATGCCTGTCTTAAGAGAGAAAGAGGAGCCTCAGTAAAGCAGGCTGAAGGCCTTTGCATTGTCTGCCACAAAGGGACAATACTTTACTTCAGCACTGAGCATTTACATGTAGCACCTCCAGCTACAGTGACTTTGTCACCTTTTGGCTGCAAAACATGAATGCGCTCGGATTATGGTATGTTACTTTATAAGTTAAAAGCTGAATGTGTGAGTCATAATGGTGGATGAACACAACTGATACAATAAAAACATGACAGCTTTGTTGCAGGTTTGGTATTGTGTGCAGTTGTCAAAACTCAAAATTGGCTCAGAAAATTGAAGCTTGTGAAAGTTGTTCAAATCAACACGGTACATCAGTCACTCAATTCTTTCAAGTCCATTGGGAAGTGAATGCATTATTCATGAAGGTGTGCAGTTGTCATCACCCAATAAGAAATTTAAGATTGCAAAGGTGATTTTAAAACAACACTCAATCAGCCTAGTTATGGCATGTGGCATGCAACCTAAGCTTATATATACAATATTTTATGAAGTACACAATAGCATATACCATAAGTAGGTTATGTATATTAATGTTATTATGTACGCAATATATAACTGGCATATTAATTATACATAAGTTGAGAGCAGAGCTTGCTAATATGACCCCAGCAGCAGTCTCACCTGAGAGGTACTCCAGCGATGTGTGAATCGACTTGCTGGATACCAGCGTGTCTGGAAAGCGCTCCATCTCAGCCAACATGCCAGACTTGTCAATGTCTGTCTGGGATCTGCTCCAAACAGAAAAAAAGATTGGTATTCGAGTTGATTACTAATCCCTCCTGCATTGTTGTGAGTAATAAACAAATGGTTATCTCTTAGTTATTAGTTCTGAAGTTGGGGATGAGCTCCCTTCTTTAGCAAGTAATAGTGATTGCACCCATAGATGGCACTAAATAAGGTGTCCACATTTGACCCAATGACCAACATACATGTTATTAAGCATCTTCTTCATCAAATGTCTGCCGCCATTGTAACGGTGATGATACACTAGGCAACTTTTTAGGCAACTTTTTGGTCAACGATACTATGAGATTTTATTTGCACAATTTATCACTACAAACACTTTCATCAGGAGGACTTAAATCAGCAGTACACACATTTTCTCAGATATTTTATCGGAGAATTAAGAGCCAATCATGTCGTTGTCCAGCAACATCGCTCAAAAAGTTGCTCTGCATATTATCACCGTAGCCCCTTAATGTGCACACCATTCGACCACTGGAACGTTGTAATAGTCACTGAAAAACCTTTATTACCATAGTACTGCACCACTATGGCAGTGCACATGGCCTTTAGTAATAACTTAACACTTGGTCATTACCATTCTGGTAATGGCTAATTCATAACAGCGGCCGTGTCTTACTGGGTTTCTAAGAGGCTGCTCACCTGTACATGAATGTCTGCTCACCTGTACATGAATGGGGCCACAGTGGCCGTGTTGGGGTGGCTACTCTGCTGCTGCTGCTGCTGCTGCTGAGGCAGGTCTGTACTGGCCGGGTTCCCAGCCATGGGCCGCTGCGCAGTCCCACTTTTAGCCACCAGGGGGTCCCCACCACAACTGGCAGCCTGTGCTGGCCCGTTGGAGCAAGACAAGTCTTTGCAGTCCGGTTGCCCTTTGTGCACTGACAGCCCGGCAGTTGACTTGCCGCCACCATGGCTTCTTTCCCCGTCTCTACCACTGGATGGCGCCAAAGAGGCACGTCCCTTCCCTCCTCCTCCTCCACCTCCTGCTCCTCCTGGCTTAGGGATCCCGCTTCGTGCAGCAGAGCCGCTCTCCTTCTTGCTCCCCTTGCTGCCTTTGTGGAGCGAGGAGTGCTTCTTCAGCTCAGGGGTCGAGGCTGCTGACTCGGCCCGTTCGGTGGGGGTGGAGCACCGGCCCAGCGAGCTCTCTCGGGACCAATCCCTCGTCCTGCCCTTGTCCCTATCCTTGTCCTTGTCGGTGTCCTTCTTGAGGGCGCTCTTCTTGGGCGCCAGGGCGCGACCGATGGTGCGCTGGGCGATGCCCTTCAGGGCCAGCTTGGGGCTGGCGTCGGCACTCCTGCTCCCGGGCCTCTGGGTCGGCACCACCACCACCACCTCCTCCTGGTCCTGCTGGCCTACGATGGTGCTGGGCGTGCCGGGCCTGCTCTCAGTCTCCAGAACCCCATCGGCACCTCCATTACCCAGCGAGGAGGAGGTGGGGGTGGAGGAGGAGGTGGGGGTGGAGGAGGAGGTGGATGAGGAGGAGGAGGTCTTGCCCTTGCTGTTGAAGAGCTTCAGCTTCTCCAGCATGGACTTCTGGGCGATGACCTTGGGTGGCACCTCCAAGGTCGCGGCGGAGCCACTGTTGTTGCCCGACTGCTTGACGGAGAGCATGGGGGAGGTGGAGCTGTGCTTGGCGTTCAGGGACTTGCTCCTCCACGGCTTACCGCTGGTGCTGCCATTAGGGTCAGTCATGGCAGGAGACGGGGGGCTGGTGATCTCTGTGGAAGGACAGGGGATGGATGAGAGAGGCATAAAGAACATCAGAAGGGTCAGAAACTAACAAAAAGATGCAGAAAGAGAGAAAGACAAGGTCGAGAGATAGAGGAATAGTCAATAAAGTTACATCTGTGGAGAGACAACCAGAAGGGAGGAGAAAATCAGAAAAGAGATGAGAGAGGTAGAAAGACAATCAGAAGGGAATTAAGGTCAGAAAGGAGATGAGAGAGGTAGAATGACAATCAGAAGGGAAGAGACGACAGAAAGGAGATGAGAGAGGTGGAAAGACAATCAGAAGGGAAGAGACGTCAGAAAGGAGATGAGAGAGGTAGAAAGACAATCAGAAGGGAAGAGATGTCAGGAAGGAGATGAGAGAGGTAGAAAGACAATCAGAAGGGAAGAGACGTCAGGAAGGAGAAAGTCAACATGTGGCCAGACAGACTTCCTCTGTAGAAGGGTAAGGCATGAAAGAGACAAATCAGAAAAAGTGGCTAGGAAGAGATGCAGAAAGAGGGAAAGACAAGGACGGGAGAGAGAGAGGGATAATCAATTAAGTTGCCCGAGACAGCAAGGCTGAGAGACTGGCAGACAGAGTAATAGGAGAAAGAGAAAGACAACAAGAGGAGACAGAGGAAAAGCAAGAATGACTTAGACAGACGAACAGACAGGCAAACAGGCAGACAGACAGACAAGACGAAAGACAGACAGACAGACAGACAGAAAGAGACACAGACAGACAGACAGACAGCTGGATAGAGAGGAGAAACAGGGTTGGCAGAAACCGAGACCATGCAGGAAAGAACAGGAGAGGTGCTGGAAGCAGGTTCCTAAGCAGGGGGCCAGAGGGGTAGAGAGAGCTGTGGGCAGAGGGGCAGAGGGGCAGGGAGAAATGTATGGGAGCCCCTGGTCAGGGGGGCAGAGAGGGATGTATGGGAGCCTCTGGCTCTGGGGCTCTGTGGCTCCGGGGTTGGAGCTGTGGGGATTAGAGGGCCAACTCGACTCTCCCCTTAGTCAGCAGTGTCTGCCTCAGATACACATCGCTACAGTACACACCAAACAGTACAGACCGCCCTCCACTTAAAGCACAATGACACACACACACACATACTGTACACACACGCATGTACACACATGCATGAGTGCGCGCACACTAACACACATAAGTGTGCGCACACACACACACACAGATGCACATGCACACACACACACCAAACAGCAAAACAAACTAGCACACTGACAGCAAAACACACAACTGGCATCAATCTTGTTTTAATATCACAAAAGCATACCACCATTATACATTAACCCCATGCCCTGCCGGAGACAGACAGGCAAGAAAGCCTGCGTGCTTGTGGCAGCCAAGCCGACGCAACAGACAGAGTGTGGAGTAGAGTGGAGTGGAGTGGAGTGGAGAGGAGAGGAGAGGAGAGGAGAGGAGAGGAGAGGAGAGGAGAGGAGAGGAGAGGAGAGGAGAGGAGAGGAGTCGAGTGGAGTCGAGTCGAGTCGAGTCGAGTGGAGTGAGTGAGTACAGTATCTGTGGTGGTGTAACACTGATTGGGATAATAACCATAAGCCGGTTAAATCTGACGGGCTCAGAGGTCAGCCATTGGCAGCTTATGAGTCTCGAATGCCACCGGCTAGGGTAAGCAGCGGGCGGCTACGGGAAACAACACGTTATCAAACAGCCGACTGGCCTCTTGCCCCGGTCCTGACCTCACGGCCACAGTGGCCAACAGGGGAGACTGTGGAAGTCAGAGATTAGCCATTTGTTGCACGCCGATACAGCTGAGCAAAATAAACAAACACAGGGCAGATGGAGGTACAGTGCATGCTGGGTTTTGTTATGGAATTGTACAGCCTGGTAGGGTAACACCACTGCCCAAGACAGGAGAACCTCCAGCAAGAAATCAAGTCTGCTCAATGGGTAATACAAATCTGAACTACTCAACAGCAACATCCATAATCTTTACAACCAACACTGTCTAAGGAAGGCCAAACGCCTAATATCAGATCCACATCACCCCAGCTACACACACTTCACCCGACTACCATCTGGCCGCTGATACAGGTACATGCGTGAGAAGAAAGTAAAGGTCCGCAAAACTGTTGAATGCTCCCAAAATATTTATTCGCACTGTGCGAATAAATAGTTTGGGAGCATTCAACAGTGTTGCGGACCTTTACTTTCTTTTCAGTTAAAATACAAGAGAGTCCTTGTGCACAAGCCCTCAGCAATGCAGGTGTGAGGCAGGAGAAGGTGAATCAATGAACAAAATTCAAGAGACACCGCACACTGCTTACTTTTCTTTACTTTATTTCTTGGAGCGAACAACGCGTTTCGCCCAATGCGTCATCAGGTTCGCTCTATAGAGCTAGAGCGAACCTGATGACGCATTGGGCGAAACGCGTTGTTCGCTCCAAGAAATAAAGTAAAGAAAAGTAAGCAGTGTGCGGTGTCTCTTGAATTTTTTTCATTTCTTCTCAGTTATCTTACGTTTGGTCCAGCACCTGTGCCACTGATGTGCGCGCATTCTTTGACTTTTTACAGGTACATGCGTGCCCACAACAGCCGACTTAGGGACAGCTTCTTTCCTCAGGCCATCAGGCTACTTAACGCCAAACCACCATATATGCTATTCAGTCATACTACACATAAAAAAAAACAGATCAGAATTGGACAGCTAGACCCACGGCGACTGCAATTATGTTTAGGATTTTTTTTTTAGCACAGAGTGACAGCCAATCATGTAACAGAAAAAAACAATTAAGAGCAATTCAGTGGCAAACTATAATGTATAATATAGTCATCTGGTCACAAGAATGGGAAAAGTAAAATATTTTAAGAAGAGTATCAAGTTCTACAGACGTTTCTCTTACCTGTGTCTCAGAAAGGGAACTATCTCCAGTAGCAGTGTGGGAATCAGTACATTAGTATGCTGTGGCCCATCACCACTAAGCCACAAGGTGCTGAGGTACAATGGAGGCTGGGAGGGGAAATATAACCGCCTCCAGTCAAAATTTCAAATCCAAACTGGAAAAAGGAAGTGAGAGAGTGTTTGTGTGTGTGAAAGAGAGAGAGAGGGCACACAGATGTGTGTGTGTGTGTGTGTGTGTGTGTGTGTGTGTGTGTGTGTGTGTGTGTGTGTGTGTGTGTGTGTGTGTGTGTGTGAGTGTGTGTGTGTGTGTGTGTGTGTGTGTGTGTGTGTGTGTGTGTGTGTGTGTGTGTACGCACTTGGGTGTACAGTATGTATGCGTGCAGTGTGTGTGTGTGTGTGTGTGTGTGTGTGTGTGTTGAGTGAGTGCCCAGAATCAGTGCCTTGCTGAGTAAATCAAAGACGGGTTGTTCTGTACTGACCTCACACAGATGCACTGTACTGCACCTACTCACCCCTCTCCCACCCCCTCCAAAAACCCTCTGACACCCCTCCCAACCCCCTCTTACCCCATCCCAAACCCTTCTCGCCCCCCTCTCACCCCCATCCCAAAACCCTCTCACCCCCCTCGCACCCCTCACACCCTAGACCTCACACAACAAGCAGCTCTCTTTACAAGTCGGGACAGCACAGCAGTAACAGCTTGTCACACGGATGTTTAGCCTTGTAAATCCTGTACATTCATGTAAACACACACATACAATACCCAAAACACACACAGTGCATGCACAGACATACACAAAGACACACACACACAACAGCAGACACGCACGCACAGACAAACAGAGACAGAGACAGAGACAGAGACAGAGAGACACACACACACACACACACACACACACACACACACACACACACACACACACACACACACACACACACACACACACACACACACACACACACAGACACAGACACACAGACACACACACACACACTGCCTGAGCACTACCCACAAATCCAAATAGGAAATCCTATCTAATACCGTGATATCCATTCTCCTCAGTCACCCAACAACATGTTTGCAGAGTGCTGCAGGACATGTTCGAAAATTGCTTTGAAAAGCTGGAGTTTACACCCGCAGCGGAGGGTGCAATTACGACCTGTACTGGCGGTTACATCTTAACGCACCGGCAGCGTGGACCAGTAAACAAAATCTGACCAAATTCCTCACATGTGCGGCCAGAGAACAAGCGTTGGTTGGCATCTTTGGTGGCATGCACAGCACTCCAGTCATTCATGTGGGATAGCGGGCGGGCCGTAATAATTACAAAGCCTCGCCGACACCAATTAGCCCTCAGTAACCACAGTAACTGGGTCAAATTATTGATGCACTTTGAATAAACAAGCAGAGAGGGGGATAGCCACACTCTGACAAGCGGGCTGAGAAGGACAAAAAACAAAAACGCTTTTGCATGACACACAGGCGACCTGCAAAACGGCCTACCTTACCTTCAGGCTACCATTACTAACAACCTTAACTACACCCAACCATAACTGCCTACCATAACTACACAAAAAACAGACGTGGAAACTTGCTTTTGGCAACTAACGACAAACAAGGGAAACCTGAAAATACACAAGGTAAATTGAAAATGTTGCAGTGTTTATTCCAACACTTAGAGAATATTTTGAGATCAAATGCACTCAAGAAAGTGTAAAATCGACTCTCTAAGTGTTGAATCAACTTATTAGAAACATTCAGGCAGCCGAATCGCAATGCTGGCATCAGATAAGCTACCTCATGAAGAGCCGGCTCCAAACTATGAGGTGAAGCTGAACCAACCACATGGCAACACTTTGCTCTCTAACACACGTGTTACCATTTTTCCCTCAACACTTGTGTTTTACGACGAACAATTAGCATTGCTTCTGCAGGGAGAGGGAGAGGGAGCAGGCAAATAGCACCCCAGAGCCAAGCAGTTCCCCGGGAGCTCCCCTAAGATATGGGCTGATGATAGCCTGCGTACAGGTCTCCATCAGATCCACAAAACACCAAACGTCCTACCATGGAGATATGGCCCACTCAACAGAACAGAACAGAACAGAACAGAACAGAACAGAATAGAATAGAATAGAATAGAATAGAATAGAACCTACCATATAATCTATATGTGCAATGTTTTGTGTAATGTCCTTGAGTCTTCTTCTGTATTTATGTATGTATGTATGCTACTTGACACCTTAATTTCCCTCGAGATCAATAAATGATACTCTACTCTCTACTCTAATCTATTTTACAGTAAAAACATACGTAGATGGCTACTGAGATTCAAGAATCTCCCTCTTCAGGATAACAAGCTGTGTGAAGTTTAGAGTGAGCCTAAAAAGGGCTCTGTTTGAGAGAGCTAGATAAATGAATGCTGTTGCCACTACAGGGAAATGCAGTGCTATTTTCCTTTAAAGGAAATCTGTTGGAAAAATGTTTAGCAAATCCTTTAGGGAACAAGATAACCCAACGGTGGTGTCACCGTGTTGCATTCTTACAACCAGGAGCCTACACAGTTTTCAATTGAAACAAAGTTGTTTTAACTCCAAGAGATTTACAGGAGAAACTTTATTTTGGTGAGCACTAAACATAGGGCTGAATCAGATGACATTATTTATGTGAATGCGTGTACACTTGAGCCATCTGCAGAACAAACACCTCAGGAGTCCATTAGTGGTCGTGAATCAAACGGCTGGCCATTCGGGACGACTCTGAATTTGAGTCCCTTTGTATCACCCCTTGGGATCTAACACCCCCCACATGAATGAAGGGCAAGAAAGTGTGTCTCTCCTTTGTGTGTTTTTTATGTGAGGTGGGACCAACCGCCCACATACCCATCCCCTCCCTTCCCCTCCATGCGCTCTTACTCTTGCTCTGCCTGGTGAAATGTATTAAAGACCCTTTCGCACGAATAAACACACAAATTTACGTATAGCTGGGTAGTTGCTAAACAATCACAGGTTAGTCACAGAGACCATCTGTCTGGAAAACAAAGTACTTTGTACACCAGAATAAGTGGTCTAACTCTATTGAGCCTTGTGGATGAAGCGGAGGAAAGCAAGTAAACTGGGAGATTGGACCTGGGACAGATTGATGCTATGATTGTAAGATATTAACCTATGTATCTTCACTCTCTTGCTTTCCATAGTTCTGTTAACAGAGAAACCATAGATAGTGTGCTTAAATCATACATTAGCTAGCATGAAAAGGAAAAACAAACAGCTAACAAACATCACACTGACATTTATGATTTACAGTTACTGTACATACTAACACACAATAGTAACCCACCCGTCTTCATCATCCTGCCTGAGTATACTGCAGCTCCAACTCCTGGTCACGACCCCTTACCAGACACCATCCTCCCACTGGCACCTTGTATTAGTCACTGAAAAAATCTTTACTACCATAGTACTACACCATTATGAAAGTGCACAAGGCTTTTAGTAATACATTACGACTTGGTTCTTGCCATTCTGGTAACAGCTGATTTATAACAGGGGTAGTATCTTACTGGGTTAAACTTCATACCGCTCCCCTTGCCCTGCCCTGCCCTGCCCAATCGAGTGGTGGTGGGCATTGGAGTAATCGATGCCAGCTTCAATGATGCCAGTCACCCTGCTGGTGCCTGTGTACATTAATGCCACTCTAATTAGGTCACATAAAAGTGCCAGTCATTACTGTTGACCCAGCTGCTACTGCCCCATTAGAAAGTTGGCTTAGAAAGTTAGAAAGTTTCTGTCATTCGACCTTCTTCAGGTAAAGTTGTTACTCATTCAAATGTAAAGAAGTCCTGTACACTGTCCATTCCACCAACAAACTTTAATACAACGTTTCAGTCATCCGACCTTCTTCAGGTAAAGTTCTTACATCTTTACCTGTGACACGCTGAATTAAAGTTTTCTGGTGGAATGGACAGTGTGCAGGATTTCACAACTCTTGAATGACAACCCGACTGGGTTAATATCCTACGCACCTGTCCAACTACAGAGGTGTGCAAAAGTGTCATTTTGAACAGTCATTACTGTTGCCCCAGCTGCAACTGCCCCGTAGGCAGCAAAAGTTTGTTAGACAGGCTGGACAAAAGATTAAAGTTTTACTCACCCACTTCAGATATATATTCACAAAGAGGGGCTTCTAGACAGTGATATTAAAGTCCATTCTGCTAAGCTCCAGGGTTCCATGCCCTCCAACGGGTGTCAACCGCGTGGGCACCTCTCCTCTCATTTTCTCTTCTCCCCCTGAATCTTTCTATTGCTCCCCGCCAAACACACAGGCAAATGTGTACTCACTAACCTTGCAAACATACACACTCTCGTTGTCTCTCTTTCTGACCCCCTCTCTCTATTGCTCTCTCGCTCTCTGATTCTCTCTCTCTCTCTCTCTCTCTCTCTCTCTCCCACTTTTCACTACTCACCCCACTCTTTTCCCTTCATCCCTCACTCTCTCTCGTCATCTTTTGCTGTCTTTTTCTGGCTCCCAGTCTCTCTCTCTCTCTCTCTCTCTTTCTCTCTCCCTCTCTCTCTCTCCACCACAAGAACACTAATTAGAGCTAAATCAATGCCCAGTGAACGCCTCATCACACAGCCTACCACAACCGCCACACACTGGCTGCCAGTTAACCCTAACTATGCGCTATCTCTCTCTCTGCCCCCTCTCTCTCTCTCTCTCTCTCTCTCTCTCTCTCTCTCTCTCTCTCTCTCTCTCTCTCTCTCTCTCTCTCTCTCTCTCTCTCTCTCTCTCTCTCTCTCTCTCTCTCTCTCTCTCGCATGCATACAAGCGCACGCGCACACACACACACACACACACACACACACACACACACACACACACACACACACACACACACACACACACACACACACACACACACACACACACACACACACTTAAACTCAGGTCTGAAAGGCATTATAAAGTGGATGACTGATGTTTCCAGAATGTAGGGAATAGAGACCAAAGGATATCTTTCAGAGGGTTATACCAGAGAGACTGGAACCTAGAATCTCTGGTTATCCTGTATGCAGGGCAGTGAGTGAGACAGTGTGAGTATGAGTGAAATCCCATGCACAATTTCCCTGCTGCCCAGCCCAGAGACCATGGAGTGTCCTGCACCACCACCACCACTACTACATCATAATCGCAACCAAAGTCTTCAGAGGTAACAGGGTAATTACATTACAATTACAGCGTGTCAGTTCAGGGTTGCAGTGCGGCGGACCATAATGCACCTCTTTGTTTTGACAACAGGATGACAAATTCGTACTCTACGACATAATGAACGCCACTGCTGCAGACAAACAGCTCCACAGTACCTACTCTACTGATGAAGAATCTGGCAGGGCTAGCTGGTATTTTTCACAAACTCCAATTGATAATATTCAAACAGTTTACATTTGTAAAGAGTTGAGTAACCCACAATAGACACAGAGGCCTCACAAACAAACTGCAATATGGAGCATGAACAAAGAATTCCTCCTTACCAACAATCTAGAGGGTGAAGAGGAGTTAAATCTGTTCAATCTTTTAACATGAAAACAACAGGACGATGAATTATCTCAAAATGTTTTAAATCAATTCATCACTACTGTACATGATTTCAAACTTCACCATAAATACAGGAGACAGAGCAGCCCCTGGGCCACATACCACACACAGCCCTTGTAATTGAAGAGAATGTTAACAGCATTAAGGTAAAGAGAGGTAATAGGCCTGCTCTTTGTAACCTGCCGTGACTACAGTAACAGAGCTCCTGCTCAGGGACGCTGCCAGCCTTTACCTGGCCCAGGACAAAAACATCTAAAAGTGCCCCCCTCGGGGCACGGTGGCTCAATGAGCTAAAACGGCACACCATTACACCAGCAACTGGGGTATGACTGCGGTCTGGGGTCCTTTACCGCACCTTCCCCTCTCTCTCTCCCATTCACTTCCTGTCACACTCTCTCTGTCCTATCCTAAATAAAGCCTTAAAATCCCCCAAAAATATATTTTCAAAAAGGGCCTCCCTCAATACATTCAATCTAACGAGGACCCAATACTGGGCCCCTCATCTCCCTGGGCCCTGGACAACTGACCCATTCGTCCCCCCATGTCGGTGGACTTGCTCCTGCTAAACTTAAAGCAGCGCCTCCCTGATTGTGGCTTAATTCTAAACAGAGTTGTGGGTCTTGGAATTGGGTGGGTGGTCGCAGATTTGAACCTCACACCATTAGGAAGACTGAGGGGTGGGGGAGTACATGTGTACCAGCAAACAATTCACTGAAGTGAAATCAGGACTGAGTGACTATATTATACATTTAACGACACGCTACAACAGGGACTTTAACCTTCTACCTAAATAACTTATGACGCTCTACAAAAGAGCATCAGATAAATGTAATGTAATTTAGAGGGAAAAAAACTAAAACTAAAAAACTCTGCCCTCCTGTCCCTCACAAGCCAATGCATCAACGGGAAGGACTTGGTTTGAGTAAGAGAAGTCACCTTGTAGAAAAGTCAAACCGTGAGTCTTGTGCACAGTAAACATCCACCTGTTGCTGTGGTGATTCTCCTTCATTATGCAATATAATGTTTTATATGTTTTCAGACTTCTGTGAGAAAGTGACTTGTTTTGGTGAAGTGCAGGCTGCGCTGTTCCCATGTGGCGCGGCTCAGTTAACGTGACGCTAATGGTGATCCTGTTAGCGCGCGGCTAATAGGGCCTCTGTTGACAGGCGGCTCAGGCCAGACGAGGCAGGCTGCGGACAGCTGTTACACAACATTGGCTCTATTTTGACTTCAGCCTCTTCAGAAAACCATCTTGTGTAGTCACACATTCGCAGGCACTGACCAACATGTAGATGACATTCTTCACACACTTGCACATAAAAACACACACCAAACATACGCTCATGCACAGGCATATTCACACGTGTACAGAAGCAATAAACTGAGCTCCAGTGAGACAAGCTACACGCTGACTCTGTGATGTGTATCTGGGGCCCCATTGAAGAAACTTCCTAAGACTGAAATCCTATATTATTTTGAGACAGGAAGGGATTTAGGAATTTTGGTATTACAGAAGGAGGTTTCCTTACTTAAGCTAGGATGAACAGTTAGGATTTTTCTGTTATGTGGCCCCTGCTCCTCATCGTGTAACTGCACGTGTTCCAGAGAATGATACACTTGGCACACACACACGCACGCACACGCACGCACACACACACGCACGCGGGCACACATGTACACACACACACACACACACACACACACACACACACACACACACACACACACACACACACACCAGTGTTCATTTTGACAGGAATTTTTAATTTAGTTTTAGTTTTAGTCTCTTGACGAAAATGTAATTTTAGTTTTAGTCACAATTTAGTCATCTAAATCATTTTTGTTTTAGTCTAGTTGTAGTTGACTAAAATTCATACAATTTTAGTCGACGAAATCTAAAATAATTTTAGTCAACTAAAATATTACATTAATTTCCTCTTGTCTACACTTCTCTATTAAATTGTCAAACTAAAATACCATTTGGGGAAATCAATGATTAACCCTATCGCGCCGGATGCATCATATATGTCTCATCAAATTCAAAGCCCTCTCCACGCTGACACACAAAAAAATCGATCTGAAAAACATCCTGCGTGTCATTTCCAAACGTCCTGCAGTACACGGAAACCGCCACAAGAGAGCAGCGGTCGACAACAAGTTGACCACAGCTCGGCGAAAAACAGGAAAATGGGGTAGAAGCGGTTTCCCTGACCGACGCTGAGATTTCGTCAAATTGCATAAGGTTTGTGTACAAATTTCCGAAATATAACTCTACATCCTTTAATTTGAACACTTGCTTTGTGCAATTAAGCAAGGAAGGGTTTATATTTTTACACCGTGTTGCAGAGAGATCGTGCTAAAACTGATGAGACATATAAGCACCATCCGGCGGTGGCAGGAAGTCAGCCATCAATGCATTTGCTCCATAGGGAAACTTACAAAGCATACCACGACGATCGTTTAACAAAACACACAAGTTGTTTTACTTCAAGACAAAGATATTGCCTTAAGAAACAGGTTTTACTTGCAATTTTGAAAATGCAATGCAAAATGTTGAAATTATGATCTCGTAAAAAATGCATTGAAGTGAATGGAGAAATGGTCCAATTGTAGTAATGGACCCATATATTCAAATTACACATCAAAAATGAATAATGATCTATATTACACTCATAAATAGGTTGTTGAGCATTCGATCAGCTATGTTTTTACATAGATTTTAAAAAATTACCCAACCAGGCTGTGGGAAATGTAAAATATGGTCCTGCTAAAACAAGGATAGGCTTTAAAAAATGGCAGGATCTCACTAAATATTTAAAGATAATCCTCAAATTAAATTGTCTGACAACTTTTTTAAATTAAAAAAAAGTTGTAAATGCATTAAAAGTCATTTTTCAACGGTCATGAAATTGGAATTTCCATTCATTAAAAGCCTGATGCATCATATATGATGCATTAAATATCTCAGCGACCTTAACAAAATTTAGAATTTTTTTTTTACATTTCTTATAAGGGACCAATATTGAAGCAAATTCCAAAAAATTAGAATTTTCTCTCATTGCTTTCATGGTTCAGGTTTCACAGGGTTAAAATGACATATTGTAATAATAAAATATTGTCAAAAACAAAAACTGCCAGAGCATCTTAAAAGCCAATGCGTTCAATGTGTAAAAAAAATCATGGCCGCGACACTCATGAATCTCTGTTGATATTTTAGAACGACTTCGGGAAAATGGGACTGCACGTTATGAAAAAGTAGGCTACTTGTGGGTAGGCTATAGCCTACCAGTAATCAAGAGCGTCGCGGGGTACAGTACTTTATGCAAGAGTTACAATGGCACGGCACCTGTTGGAAGACGTCTGTCTCTCTCTCTCTCTCTCTCTCTCTCTCTCGTGCGCGTATTGCAAGCTGTTGCATAGTATTTGCTTGATGCAAAGTTGTGATGGCACACGCGCTCTCGTTGACATGGTTGTGTGCATGGTTGCATGCATTCACAAGACGTTATTGCAATAGCCTAACGCATGTGAAAGCGTGGAAGGGCCGTTCACTTCCTATTTCAGTGCCCTTGACTGAAACAAGTCGCAAAACTCCACACTTCCGAATCCTTTGCGATCGGCACTAAAGTGATTCTTATCAGAAGGCTTGTGTCGACGCATAGACCCTTAAATTACAAACATTAGCAAACATTGAAAAAAGATCAGACAACGACCGTCGGGTAGCTGTTCATGAAAGCAACAGGGAGTGTGGAGAAGTTCCGCAAAAATGCATCCTTAGAGAAAGATGTTTGCTAATGTGCGACAGCACCACCACTATTTCATGACTGCATAAACTTCTTCGTCATGGATAAATGGGCAACAATATTTTTTTCCAGCCAGGATTGCACTGAAAAGCAGGATAGGCTACTGCTGTTAAAAAACTGTCACGGGTGTGCGCACCGACGCTGCCTGTCACTGTGCCTGCGCGTGTGTGTGAGGGAGGGGAGGAGGGAGGAGAGAGACGCGGAGCAGATGAGGCTCGCGACTTGCGAAATAGCAGGCAATTCTTTTCCAATGTTTCAGTAACATATTAACAAAAATGCTTCCTATTGGTTTTCGTCTCTGGCGGTATTGTAGTCACATTTTTTTTTTTTTGACGAAAATATAAGTAAATATCGTTATATTTTTCGTACAAACCCATGCTGTTTTCTTTCGTCATCGTTTTATTGTCGTCAGGGGAAAAACAATCGTTAACGATAATTATGACGAAAATATTTCGTCACGAAATTAACACTGACACACACACACACACACACACACACTTAGGTTTTGACGTGTACAGCATAATAATAATAGTAATAGTAATTCAGGTCAATGGGTTAGTTATAAACCTTGAGTGGTTTCCGCTCACCTTTGTCCTGTCCACTGGTGCTGATGGTGGAGGTGGTGACACTGAGGGAGGGCTTGGCCTTGTCATAGTGATTGAAGCTCTGGCTGCGACGGCTCCCTGCACCGCTCCCCTCACGCAGCTTCCTCTCAACAGGCCTGGCAGTTGGAGAAGGCAGCCTGTAGTCAAGTCCATACAGAAAAGAGGGTAAGTTGGGCTGTGCAGCCTGTAGTCAAGTCCATATAGAAGAAGAGGGTACATCAGCCTTGCTATTTTGTATGAGCAAGGGATGGGGGACAGGATTATTTCATGTGGACATTTTCATCCTATGATCATCCTATCATTTTGAATGCATTTTGGGGAAAAAAGAAAATTAGGTAAATAGATATTTTCTATCCTTCAAACCTACCATGAAAAACGATGTCCTACTACTTTCATTATATGATTACAAAAATACTATTGTGCTACTGTATATAACAGGATGCACTGCGACTTAATCAGGTTTCTATCTACATACTGTAGATAAATAAGCACATCCATTATCTTTGTGCTGTATCATCAGAAAGCTATTACTGCCTGGCCTTGATAATGACACGCATACGGTACTCATAATCCAGATGTTAGTATAAATGGTGGGGTAGAGTGCAGTAAGTCATTTCACCAGCAGGTGGCAGCAGAACTACTCATAGGGAGGGGATACATACACACAATCAAGTGGGCACTTTGAAGAGGACGAGGTCGGAAGAAAAGCGAGGCAGAACAGAACACAGAAACAGGAGGGGAAAAAGGGAAGTAAAGAAAGTGCTGACCTAGAGGACTTTTTCTGAGCCACAGAAAGCTTAGCCCCTTTACTTTGGGTGCCATCCTTGGATGAATGACTGAGAAAGGAAACCAAAGAAGACAGAGAGAGAAGAGAGAGAGAGAGAGAGAGAGAGAGAGAGAGAGAGAGAGAGAGAGAGAGAGAGAGAGAGAGAGAGAGAGATGGATGACAGGAATGAGAGGAGTGAGAAAGTCCCTTCTCAGGCTGAAAAAGGGACGCAGGTGTGGCAGCACATCATGCATTTAACACATGAACATGAACATATAGCAGAGGGGTGAAGGAGGGACATGCTCGACAGAGCACACCATGTCTGGTCAGGAAGAAGAAGAAGAAGAAGAAGAAGAAGAAGAAGAAGAAGAAGAAGAAGAAGAAGAAGAAGAAGAAGAAGAAGAAGAAGAAGAAGAAGAAGAAGAAGAAGAAGAAGAAGAAGCAGAAGAAAAAGACATGTTCTGGCCCGAAAATAGACACTGCAGCCAAAGAGACACAGGAAAGAGACGGCACAATTACAGGGATGATGGAGCTCGTCATGAAAGTTAACTACATGCTTTTACAGTAACATATGTGAGACTTTTTTTTCAAAGAAACATGTTCCCAACAGCCTTAGCACAACCCCCATGAACACTCTTGTAAAGACAGCTTGACTTGCCAAAAAAAAGGGTTGTACTGTAAACAGAATAATGTGATTTTGAAAGGAACAGCAGAACATTCTAGTCAATGTCTTAAACTTGCCGTTAAACATATCTGCATCTGGCTCTGCCGTGGCACTGGTGGTGGGGCACTTGTCTGCTGTGCGGCCGTCCCGGGTTTGATTCCGGCTCTGGCCCTTTGCCGACCCTTCCCCGTCTCTCTCTCCCAACTCTTTTCCTGTCACTACCTTCACTGTACTATCTTGTATAAACATAAAATAAAAGCTTGAAAGCCCCAAAAAATACTACTAAATAATACTTTAAAACTTATCCGCATCTGCTTCATGCCACCCAGAGGTGGACAAACTAAAAGTCATATTTTGTATAAAATTCACCATTCAAGAGTGCCTTGTGAGACTGGGTTTACATATTTGAGTATTTCTTAAAGGTGCACTGTGTATTCATTTTAGGAGTTTCTTTCCAGAATCCATGCTGCCCATTCACACATCTTACCTTTTTCATGGGAAAATGGCACTTTTCTTACATGGAAAGGGGGATCTTCTCCATGTCCGCCATTTTGAATGTCCAGAAATAGACATTTTTTTTGCTGCAAAAATTACTGTACTTTGGTCATACTAATACATTTTGGCAATTTGGCAGTAGACAGCACAGTTTCAATAAGCAGCATAGTTTCAAGACCTCATCTTTCCACCATCCTACACAGTGCACCTTAAAATACACATGAACGCCTCCTGCCTCTTATGTCACACACCACAACAAAAACAGAGTCCCGAAATGTGTGACATGTGCTTCACCTGGACGTCATGTCTGTGTGGGCCTTCACCGCAGGGCTGGTGGGTCTCTGGAGGCCATGGACAGGGCAGAGGAGGCTGGTGACCGCGGGCTGCCCAGGCTGGGTGGGGGGCCGCTGGGCAGGGCTGTTTGGGCGCTGGGGGTCGGAGGTGGGTGCCTTCAGGGCCTGGCTCTGCTGTTGCTTGTAGCGCGACAGGCTGAAGAAGAGGCCAAGGATGGCCTTCAGATTCCCATTACGGATCTCTACACAACAAACAGGTTATTAGATACAGAGTAAAAAAACAAATGCAGTGATATATAGAACACAACTCGGTCCCATTCGGTTTTAGTGGTTAATTCAAATCTTTGAGTGTAGAATTAACAGTCTGAAACCATATTAGCTCTAAAACAGTGATAAATTACACTCTCTAAGTGTTAATACAACACCCACAGAGTTGAATGAACATTACATTGACTGGGACCACTCCCAATAAAACATATGTACAATAACACATTGTATATTTTTACTGTGCAGTAGTTGGTATGTATGCAAATCACAAGACATTACACTAATAATTATGGAGTTATGAGCTTGGCTCATATGGGTTAACTGTATGGTGCAACTGTTTGTTTACAATCGACTCTCCTATTGAGCGTTTCATCTATCCATTTTAACCTCCATATACTGTGTAAAATTGAAAGAAAAATGTCTGCACACTTAGATCCCCTTTGTGTTCTTTTTAATAATAGGCCACGCTTTCGGAGACCAAAAGCGTGGCCTATTATTAAAAAGAACACAAAGGGGATTAAATTGTGCAGACATTTTTCATTCAATTTTACACAGTTTTTGTTTATGTTTGGCACCTTTTAATCGAGAGTGCGGTGTGATCCGGTTAAACACAACCTCCATATACTAAAACAATGTATGAAAATGGGGACACAAAAACCATCATGCATCAAAGCCTGTAAAAAGTTCAAACAATTCATCTTTACCTTTTCGATATGTGGAGAATCATGGCAATACATTCAGCAAAATCTATAGCTCTGATTTAAGCTAAGACAAAAGAGATATCATACCAGCATTACATGAGCGACAGTGTGCATGTTGGGACACCTACCTTCTGCACACAGCCCCTTTATGTTGACACCTTTAGCTGCCAGGAAACCCAGACAAGCCTCAATGTTTTCAATCTGAGGAGAATACAGACACAACCACACCACTTGATCTTACACTGTGTATGAGGCACTGGGAAAACACAAGTTTCAGATTAATATTCTCATGTTAACAGAAGAGCTAACATTCAGGAGTGGATGTAGTGTCAGTAAGTATTTCCCCCCAAATAACAAAAACAAACTTTTAATTTTACAATAGGTTTTTTTTTTTTCATTTTACCTGCATAGAATGCATCGAAACGTCCAGTGGCAGAATTGTATGAAGTAGACATTGAAGCACTCTTAAAACCCCTTAAGACGCGGCTTTGTAAATTTGTTGTTACCAGTATGGTAATGACCAAGTCGTGGTGCATTACTAAAGGGTCTGTGTTGTGTCACAGTATTGTAGTGCTATGGTAGTTACATTTCAATGTCTATTACAGGGTGCCACTGGAGGTACAGCGCGCATTAAGGGGCTACAGATGTAATTACAACACTAATAGTATGATATTACAAAGTTGAAACCATGCAATATCATACTACTAATGTTGTAATTACATCTAAGAGTACATCTACTTCTACTCTATACAACTCTGCCCAGTGGATACCGTATGCTGTTGCTCAAACCCAGCTGAGTAAATGAGGACCCCCTGGGGGGGGCTCACCCCTCTATCTGCAAGAGGGGGCAAGGGGAGGCAGGTGGCCGTCCCTGGGGTGCCACACTATTACAAACACACGGCCTGTAGCCCTGCATGCCTGTGATCAAAGGGCCTCAACGTAAACAAAACAGAGCTTCATGAGGGCAACGATCTAACCATGGCGCGTATTGTCAAAGCTCCTCTAAGAGACTGCATAGCAAGGAATCCAATTGATAGTGATAGTGACGATAATACTTAGTACTTATTAATTATTAGTGACGAGATAGTGACGTCATTCAGCTAGTTTCAGTTGGCAATTCTGAGCGAGGAAATAACAGAACGTACAGTATCTCAAACAAGCCAATTACTGTATTGACTGTCTTATTGTAATGTAAAACATTTCCTTTCCACCGATGTCCACATATTTAAGTTTAGAGGGACATCACAGAGAGCTGAGGTACATTTTTCACTGTTTAGGAATTCTTTGTAAATAACAGCTGTCGTCATGGATGCAGCAAAGGTCAAGGGTTATAGGTCAAAGATAAACACAGCGATGGAGTGCTGAGAAGAACCAGGGAGAGCACAGCACTTTGGCAGAACGTTTGCATGATCTCCTGACCTTCAACAGCTGCTATTGTGAAAGTTTGTGAAAGTGTTTCTCCGCTACAAGAGTTAGGGAGATGACCTACCATTTGAGTGCCACTCTGCGGGTACCCATGGATGTCTTCAATCTTTTCATTGGCTAGAGGAAAGTGACAGGAAGGAATAATGAATACATGTATTTTTTTAGAATGTTTTGACACGTTCGGCTGTGTAGAGATTGATTCTAAATAATGTCACATTCAATAATATACATATATTTCCGTCGTTCGCTGTCTGTCTCATTACAGACAGAACCACAGAAGCAGAGAACAAATATAACTGCTTCCAAATGTCACAAACCTCAAAAACAGGCTCCATTTAAGTCCATTCACAGATGCATTCTAAAATAAGCTGGTCACCAAAATGGAAGCACGTTCACAGTTATCCAAACAACCTCTACGAGTCTGCTACATGCCAGTCTCAAATGAAGTGTCACACACAAATGCAGCATGACAGGTCCAACAGAAACAAGGAAAAGGCAGAAAAGCAGAAAAATCCCCTGGTCTGAACTCCTGGCTTGAACTGGTCTGATGAGTCAGTGTGAAGTGTGGTCGTAAATCGCTTTGGATGAAATCATCTGCTAAGTGTAGGGTAATGCAATGTGATAAAATGAGTGTATACTGTATGTGTGTCTGAACTCTAAAGTGCATGAAATGACTCTGAAGTGTGGTGGTAAATCACTTCGGATAAAAGAATATATTATGGGCAATGTATTGCAATAATGATATGAATGAAACTTTCTGCTAAATATAATGTGATGCAATGGCACGTACGATACAGTCATGGCATGGATGTAGTGCAAGACTGGATTAAGGTACCTCTCAATGTTATGGTTGCAGTGTGAGGCTCTTCTCCACAACGTTGTGGAGGAGTTTGGATAAAGCCTAACATAGAAGTGTCTGTAAAATAATATAATGTAATCTACTGTATATGCATTGCAAGGCAAGATTTACCCACATCCTGGATATGCAAGAAATATGTCTGCTGAATGCAAGGCAATGCAGTGAATGCAAGGTGAGACTTCCCCACGACCTGATACATAAGAAATGTGTCTGCTAAATGTAATGTAGTGTATGCAAGATGAGACTTACCCACAGCCTGGATATGTAAGAAATGTGCCTCCTGAATGCAATGTTATGTATGTACAAAATATGTCTGTTTCTGTAAATGTAATGCAATGTAATGAAGTGAACGCAAGGCAAGACGTACCCACGGCATAGATATAACAAATGTGTCTCCTGAATGAAATGCAATGTAATGTGTAAGAAATGTGTCCACTGAATGAAATGCAATGTAATGTGTAAGAAATGTGTCTACTGAATGAAATGCAATGTAATGTGTAAGAAATGTGTCTGCTCCTGGAAATGTAAGGCCATGTAATGTAGTGGATGCAAGGCAGTTCTCTTACCGACGGCCTG
The DNA here is from genome assembly GCF_034702125.1 of Engraulis encrasicolus. Taxonomy (NCBI): domain Eukaryota; kingdom Metazoa; phylum Chordata; class Actinopteri; order Clupeiformes; family Engraulidae; genus Engraulis; species Engraulis encrasicolus. Next base: position 13,291,574 of record NC_085860.1, read on the forward strand.
GATGAGTTCTGCCAGTATCACCCCGTCCGCTACGTCCTGCTGCAGGTCTCTGATGAGGCGTCTGCGGCCCGCTTTGGCCAGGTAGTGGTTGGCCCAGTCCGTATAAATCTGCACCCGACACACACACCAGACACACACACCAGGACAAGACAGGAGAGCTTGCAGTTAACCACACAGTTATCCTAGTCTTCACTGAGTAAGAGTAAGAGTGCCCTCCTTTGGTAGGTTACGCACACACAGGCACACACACATGCACACAGGCACAGAACACAGACAGGCACAGCAAACACACACACATGTACACAGGCATACGCTGATGTACACACACTCACACTCCAATCACACACACACACCCACACTCCAATCAAACACAGACACACACACACACACACACACACACACACACACACACACACACACACACACACACACACACACACACACACACACACACACACACACACACACACACACACACACACACACACACACACACACACACACACACACACACACAGCAATCACAAGCCATCACACACGTGTGCCCACTCAAGTGAAGGGAACGCTAGAATGATGTCAGACTGCTAGAGTGCGATTAGAACTCGCTTTTCCAGGAGCTGCCATCTCCACTCTTCCTCTTCCTCTTCCTCTCTTCCTCCCTCACTCTCTTCCTCTACTCCGCTCCTCTTCCCTCGCTCTCTTCCTCTTCCTCCTTCGCTCTCTTCCTCTCTCAAATTCGGGCCACTGAGCACAAGCGAGGCTCTGTGTGGCATTTAGAGGGAGTGAGTGAGTGAATGAGATGGAGGGAGGAAAAAAAGAGAGCGAGAAAGAGTAGGAGGAGGTGGGAGTAAAAGAAAGTGAGTGTCAGAGACAGTGAGAGAAGCAGAGAGTGAGAGACGAAGAGAGAGAGAGAGAGAGAGAGAGAGAGAGAGAGAGAGAGAGAGAGAGAGAGAGAGAGAGAGAGAGAGAGAGAGAACGAGAAAGAGAGAGAGAGAGTGAGAGAGCTAGAGAGAGAGAAAGAGACCCAGAGGAAGAGTGGGAGGGAGAGAGAGGGAAGACAGAGGGAGAGAAGGAGAGAGAGAGAAAGAGAGAGAGAGAGAGAGAGAGAAGCCCCCACAGTAGCAGTATCAGCCCAGGCCCCCTCTGAATGGGACCCCACCACCACATGACATCACAGATTAAGATAGAAACACACTTCATCCCCACACGCAGCCACTTTGGTGTGTCCAACACACACACACTCAGGCAGTCTGGCATGTCATGCAGCGCTAGTCTCGTGCTCGGTTGGTCGGGGCTGCGGGCAGGCGGGCGGGTGGGCAGGCAGCGGTGATCCAGAGCTCGCTAAGCATAATTGGCCCCTTTTGGTTCTGGCATGCTCCCACTGCCCCCCCCCCCCCCCCCCCGCCCCCCGCCCCCGCCCCGCCCCATCGGCCCCCTCCCATTTGCTTGTGGCCTGGTGGGCACGGTACCGCAGTGGGCAGTTACTGGGCAGAGCGGTTTAGACTGAGACTGGTGGAGAGGAGAGGGGAAGTGAGGCAGAGAACCGTACAGGGCCTTCATGCTACATAAAGTCACCCACAAAAAGAAACCTGGAGCGCAGAGAAGGGAGAGAGGGAGAGAGAGGGAGTGAGGGAGAGACAGAGAGAGGGAGGGAGTTGAGGAAGAGGGAGAGAGGAGGGGGGGGGGGTGCCTGACTGGTGGTCAGTCTGCATGCCAGTCCTTGGGAGAGGGCAGAGGTTTTTAACTCAAGACTGTAGCCCCATTGTCTAATGTCTGGGGTTGGCATCCTCTCCACAACCTGAATCATTTTTAACTATATACTGTATGATGACAGATGGGTGTGTTTAATAGAAGAATAGATGGATGGATAGATGAATGAATGGATGGATGGATGGATGGATGGATGGATGGATAGATGGATGGATGGATGGATGGATGGATGGATGGATGGATGAATGAATGAATGAATAAATGAAAGAATGAATGAATGAATGAATGAATGAATGAATGAATGAATGAATGAATGAATACTGCATTAGAATACACTATTTTAATTATGTATACATTGGAAATTGAAAGTTGAGTGAAAAAAGGTGAAGCACACTATATCAAAAAGCAACTACTGTAGTGTAGACTGTGTGTCCATGATGAGTGTCCTCTATTCTGCAACTAAGAGTCAAGAACAAAGAGCAGAGAGAGAGGCCATGGAAGGATTGATGTTGGGGTTCCACCCTAAATATACCGCTACGAAGCCTTAAATCAAAATACAGAACCTTAGACTGTTAACTCTGTAAAAGTCCCGACAGTCAGACTAAACAATTTATCAACACGTCTGTGATAACAAAATAAATAAAAACTAAGTACCATACTTTTGGGAGGTTCTGGAGAATGACCAACCAGCATTTTTAAGCCAAATCATCTAACACTTTAAGCCTGTACATTTTGCCCGGTAAGTGAAGTGGCTATGCCCTATTACTACCACAGGGTGGCAGCAGCATGCTTCTGAGTGGAGAGCTGCCTTGACTCTCTACTGTAGGACGTTTCTGTGTTAGTGGGTCCAACTCCCCATAGTGGCTTTAACAGAGTAGTAGACAAGACGAGTGGGCATACTTGGCTCAACAGCAGCAAACACCTTAAATCAGAGTCTCCTGCAGAGCATTTGCTGGTTGAGGTGGTGATGGGATTTGCCGGTAATGTATCACAGACATGTGCCTATTATTATGCAAAAGCAGTGTTGTACAGTTTAAGATTAAATATTATATGAAACCCCACCAAAAATTAACATATTTTATCTCTTCAGATATCCAATTTCCACACATATTTACATACTTGTAACTACCAGTACATTAACTTAGCAGTGCATTTACTCAGTGGGCTGCAAAGAGTGATGGCAATGGTGTAAGAGAGGTCGCAAAGCCAGGCCAAGGCCCCCCCTCAGCTGTGACTGCAGGGGATCCTGATCTCCTCACCCCAACAGGTGCCAGTGTTTCTAAGCACTGTCCTAAGCCTGTTACAACACACCACTCAACACCCCCACGACCGCACTGGACTCACTGTTTACATTCTAGCGCTAACAACAAACACCACATGCTGATTTTACACAGCAGTTCACATAAGCTTTCATTTCACAGCAAAATGCAAAAAGAAAATCACCTGCCGTGCCGTTAATGTATGATGTACAGTATACCTGCCGCTTGTATGTGAAATGGGAATGTTAACCGGTAACCGGTTAACCGATAGTTGACCGGATCAACTTTAACCGGTTAAAATTTTCTGCCACCGGTTAACCGGTTGTAATAATAATAATAATTATAATGATAATTTCCTCCCAAAAAGCCCCCCAAAAAACGATAATTTTGAGGTTTTAGTACAATAATTCAGCATTTTCCATCTGGCAACAGTGGCTGGACATGGCAGGTCCTGTCTGCACAGCAAAAAAAAGGCTTATGTGAAGAAGAAAAAACGTGAACGTTGTATAATTTAAGATTACCTGTTAACCGGTTAACCACCGGTTAATGAGTCTCAGTAGCCGGTTAAGAGTTTTTTTCAATTTTCGCCATCCCTAATGTGAAACACAACAAACCCAAGACATGACCATTTTTAATCCCTGTACACATTAAATTACACTACACTTAACAGTACTTTTACCCGAAAGCAGACAGGGAACAGAAAACAGAGAATGGAAAAAGCAAACAACGCTATAGTAGCTATGCAAAGGACAACAGAGTATGTAGGTGGAGACCATACAGTACAATTAGCTTTGTTTGTGGGTCACTGATTGGTCTTTTAGACATGTGGTACAGCCACAGCTAACGCAACTCTTGTATCAACATGTACTGAGTGCCCATGAATAATGACATTGTCAATGTCAAGTGTAATGCTTTATTTCGCTTCATACTCCAATTTTGTGGGACTTTGCATCTCTAAGACATTTTGGTGCCCCTTAGACATTTGGCCCCCTAGGCGACCACCTTGTGTGCCAATGCCTGCCGCCGGCCCTGCCCTGGGCGGGAGAGCAGGCCGCCGTGTGTTTGCAATAATCATCATGAGCATTGTGGCCTGCTGCTGCTGCTGCTGCTGTGGCCAGCTCGTGTACTACACCAACACACACACACACACACACACACACACACACACACACACACACACACACACACACACACACACACACACACACACACACACACACACACACACACACTGCTGCTGTGGCCAGTTCTTACTTAAGGCGTGCGGTCAGGGCTCAGGGGAGGCGCTGCCACTTGGCTCTGTCTCAAAGCACCCACGCCAGAGCAGCTGCACGCTTAGTGCATTTTTGTGCATGAGTGCACATGGATGTTTATATATACATAATGCATATGTGCATAGCGTATGTCTATGAGAGCATGTTTATGAGAAAGAGGCAGATCGCTGTTGCGTGTGTGAGTGTGGCTGAGCTTGTATGTCTACGTGTGTGAGAGAGTAAGAGGATGCTAGTGTGTGTGTGTGTGTGTGTGTGTGTGTGTGTGTGTGTGTGTGTGTGTGTGTGTGTGTGTGTGTGTGTGTGTGTGTGTGTGTGTGTGTGCACGCATGGACACGCGAGTATGTGTGTGTAAATGTGGTGTGGCGTAGTGGTCATTTCCTAATCTGGCTGACGAGCTGTGCTAAGTTATGAGGAGGGCAGTAAAACTGGTGCCGCTGTATTCTCTGGGCTCCTCTAAATTCCCTCTAAGCTCAGCCAGACCTGTAGACCTGTGGAACTGTGGACCTGTAGAGCTGAGGACCTGCAGACTAGAGCATGACACGGGAGTGTCAATCCCGTTTCGTCAAAAAAACTAGGCTTTTTTTGTTTGTTTTTTAAAGAAAAAATAAGCGGCATTCCCACTCACGTTCATTTTTATTCCCGCTCCTGCCCGCTCCCATTCCTCTTTATTCCCGCTCCTGCCCGCTCCCGTTCATCTTTAAAATTTTGACTCCCATCCCGCGGGAATCCCGCAGGACCCGCGGGACCCACAGGAATTCCTGAAAAATGTCATCCTCTACTGCAGACCTGTAGACCTGTAGACCTTCAGACCTGTGCAAAGCAGCCAATGAGGCCTCCAGGGACACGTAGCAAAGGCCACAGGTCAGTCTGCAGAGAACAGGGCTGTAAAATTAACTTTTTCATTACGAGTAAATTTGGCTAGAGTAGATGTTAAATTAGACTAGCCACCCATACAATCAGTATCAGACAACCCATACTATGAAGAGGCTCAGTTTTTTTAAAAATATTATTAAAGTAAGGGTTCAGGCAACATGCTTGTCTAGACTTAACTGTAACTGATCCTGTAATCTGGGAAGGCTTTTCTCTTCCTTAGTTTATGTTTCTTCAGTTCCATTCATCCATTTCTCACGAGCTGTGTAGCTTTACCCTCTATGTTGATATAACACTTTCTAAACCAATAGAATCTCAATAGTCTCAATGTAATTCTGCACATATTCTCCTTTCTTTTCAAACGATTTACTGGATGTCCATATTAGAGTTTGACATTTTTATAGTGAAGGTGAATTAACTTGACCTGTCAACATGATGGCGATGTGAAGACGTCAATTAGGGAGAGCTGCAGGCATGGTTTCCACGGTTTCCAGAGCAGTAGTCCCCACTAAAGAAACCTGACCCTCCGCTAAAGCAACACTCCAACGCCACATGGACCTTTTATGTATCTCAAGCACATCTTTTCCACCCTCCTATGCCAGGAAAGCAATGGTTTCTCATTTTTTAATTTAAAAAAGCAGGGACAAGTTTTGCACTAAAAACAACATTATTTTATATTAGGGGCCGTGTGTGTGTGTGTGTGTGTGTGTGTGTGTGTGTGTGTGTGTGTGTGTGTGTGTGTGTGTGTGTGTGTGTGTGTGTGTGTGTGTGTGTGTGTGTGTGTGTGTGTGTGTGTGTGTGTGTGTGTGTCCAGTACAGGGGCCTGGCAGGTCCTAGTGTGCACTGCACATCCTGGGATCGTGGGCCCCTGCGTGCAGCCTGGTGTGGTGTGGTGCGGCGCGGTGCAGTGCGGTAGACCAGCTCCAAACTACAGCCCTGTAGAAAAACCACCGGCCACCGCAGCCTAATGACAAGCCTGACGGGCCGTCTTTCATCCGCCCTCCCCGTCTGCCACATGTTGCGGCCCCTGCTGCTGCTGCTGCTGCTGCTAACCGGCCCATCGCCATCTCCACCATACACCATTCATGCCCCAACCATCCCCATGCCCCATCTCCATTTCTCACCCATCCCCTATGCTTCATCCCCCCATCCATCTCCATCCCCCATCCCCATGCCTCATCTCCATCTCCCATCTCCATCCCTATGCTTCATCCCCATCCCTATGCTCCATCTCCATCCATACCCCCATCCATCGTTATGCTCCATTACCACCCCCCAGCCCATGCCCATCTCCACCATCCATCCCTACACCCCCTCTCCATCTTCCCTACGCCCCTCCCTATGCTCCTCTCCACCCAATCCCTATGCTCCTCTCTTCATTCCCGCCCATCCCCTATGCTTCATCCCCCCATCAATCCCCCTCTCCATCTCCACCCCCCACCCATCCTCATGCCCCCTCTCCATCCTCCCATCCATACTTAGGCTCCATCTCCACCATCCCCCCTACACTTCCTCTCCATCTCCCCATCCCAATGCCCCATTTCCCATCCATCAACCACCACCTAACCCTCAATCCATCTCTCCATCCACCCATCCCTACACTCCATCACCCCATATCCCCATGCTCCATCTCCCATCCATCAACCACCACCTAACCCCCAGCAGTCACCCACCTCCACCTTCCTGGACTCCCTTGGGCTTCTGCAATACCTATAAGGGAAGAGAACCACTCCTTGTGTGTGTGTGTGTGTGTGTGTGTGTGTGTGTGTGTGTGTGTGTGTGTGTGTGTGTGTGTGTGTGTGTGTGTGTGTGTGTGTGTGTGTGTGTGTGTGTGTGTGTGTGTGTGTGTGTGTGAAGGGGATGTCTCTCCTTGCAGATGTGTATGGTGTTGTGTGTGTGTGTGTGTGTGTGTGTGTGTGTGTGTGTGTGTGTGTGTGTGTGTGTGTGTGTGTGTGTGTGTGAGAGAGAGAGAGAGAGAGAGAGAGAGAGGTAGAAAGAGAGAGAGAGAGAGAGAGAGAGAGAGAGAGAGGTAGAAAGAAAGAGAGAGAGAGAGAGAGAGAGAGAGAGAGAGAGAGAGAGAGAGAGAGAAAGATAGTGTGAGCACTGAGCACACACACACACACACACACACACACACACACACACACACACACACACACACACACACACACACACACACACACACACACACACACACACACACACACACACACACACACACACACGTGGTCCCAACCACCACCCCTGCTGCTGCTGGCTTTTTTTCGCTGCAAATTTTCAGGGGTTTTACCTTACATGAGCCTCGCTGGCCTTATAAATGTCTACTAGCTATCTGTGGTCGAGGTGGTAGCCTATATAAATAGCATTTTGGGCCTTACTCTGCGACCGTGTACTGCTGTGACTGGTGACAGTCACACACACACACACACACACACACACACACACACACACACACACACACACACACACACACACACACACACACACACACACACACACACACACACACAACTCAGCGTCTCCACTGTTCCAGTCCCAGCACAGGTTTAGAGGACAGAGGTGAAATCACACGTGTGCACAAAAAGAACAAAAATAGCAGGTGTGCAATCCTCCAAGGGACACACATTCCTAGTTCAGGCAATGCCCACAAATACTATTTAAAAGCAAAAATGCAGGACAAAGGCAATATCCAGTAACTTCTTAACCCATTAAGACATGGAATTATAAATTTGCTGTTACTCAATGCCCTGTGTTATGCCATAGTAGTGTAGTACTATGGTAGTTCACTTTTCAATGACTATTACAGCGTTCCACTGGTGGGTTGGTGTGCATTAAGGGGCTACAGATAGATACAGAGACAATGGATTCAATACATGTAGTGTATGACTTCATATTATCATTCTGCCCAGTCCAATTTCATATGTATAATAACCACAATGATTTCCGTGTATGTGGGCTATTGTCTTAATTAGAGCTGGGCGGTTTACGGTTAAAAAACCGTGATCTCGGTTTCACCTACACAAGGTTCTCTTTTTGATGAGAGACGGTTTTGTTGTTGTTGTTCATACTAGGCTATGTGCGTGAACTTCATACTTCGTGTCACACTTCATTTCAACTCCAAGTCCACTGTTGCTTTTCTACTAGGAAATGTCATCACAATTTAAGATGTTGATTGAAGCAATACAAATAATTGGTTAATCGCGCTAAAGAAGCTGGTGAGAGTGAAGCATAGCCTAATGAAGAACCCACATGGCATGGATGAATCATGATGAACATTTAAATCAACTTAGCTTACATTTGATCTCACAAAGTTAAATAAAAGGCTATTCTAATAGGCTACAACAGTTCTCAGATCCTTAACTGTATTTCATTACCATCCCAACTGCGTGTGCAGGACTGCTGTTAAGGCTGCGTATGAGTTTTGCCATTGAGGCTAATTTAGCTTAGCTTGCAAAATGCAATGGGCAGACAAGATACATTGCTACATTGCTGTTTGAAATGATTTGGGAGCAAAATAGGAGCGAAATACATCGCCATATGACACAAACTACCTGACAAAATATATTCTACGTTATATTTGGCCTTTAATTCAAAGAAAATATTCACACAATGTCAAGTAAATCCGTTTGTTTTCGTGTCTCTTCAGTCTGTTCCGTTTCTGTCCCACTGTGTTTACTCGCGCTGCGCAAGGCAACATGCGGTCGTAGCACTCTCAATGGGTCGTAGTGATCAATGTTGCCAGGTGTACAACGAGAACTAAGCAAGTAGTGTTGCCAGGTGTAGAACAAATATGCAGTTTTGGGCTGTCTTGGGGGGAAAAAGCCAAAAACAGCTGCTTATAATTATATCCCCGAAACGCGGAGCGTCGGGGATGTAATGGTTTTGCGTGCACCGCCGCCGCCGCGTCCGCCGCCGCCGCGTAAGGTCTTTCGTGTTAACGCGATAACTTTTGAACGGATGTTTGGATTTGTCCCAGATTTGGTGTGTGAATGCTCTAGGGCAGGTTCATGAACTGATTCGAGTTTGGAGGTCAACAATTTCAAGATGGCCGAATTCAAGATGGCCGAATTTTTGTTTGGCCCATTACTTCTGACCGGGTGGATGGATTTGTCCCAGATTTGGTGTGTGAATGCTCTAGGGTGGGTTCATGAACTGATTACAGTTTGGAGGTTAACACTTTCAAGATGGCCGAATTCAAGATGGCCAAATTTTTGTTTGGTCCATAACTTCTGACCGGGTGGATGGATTTGTCCCAGATTTGGTTTGTGAATGTTCTAGGGTAGGTTCATGAACTGATTCGAGTTTGGAGGTCAACAATTTCAAGATGGCCGAATTCAAGATGGCCGAATTTTTGTTTGGCCCATTACTTCTGACCGGGTGGATGGATTTGTCCCAGATTTGGTGTGTGAATGCTCTAGGGTGGGTTCATGAACTGATTACAGTTTGGAGGTTAACACTTTCAAGATGGCCGACTTCAAGATGGCCGAATTTTTGTTTGGTCCATAACTTCTGACCGGGTGGATGGATTTGTCCCAGATTTGGTGTGTGAATGTTCTAGGGTAGGTTCATGAACTGATTCGAGTTTGGAGGTCAACAATTTCAAGATGGCCGAATTCAAGATGGCCGAATTTTTGCTTGGCCCATTACTTCTGACCGGGTGGATGGATTTGTCCCAGATTTGGTGTGTGAATGCTGCAGGGTAGGTTCATGAACTGATTCGAGTTTGGAGGTCAACACTTTCAAAATGGTGGAATTTTTATTTGGCCCATAACTTCTGACTGGGTGGATTGCCCGGTAACTCCTTAATTTAATGGTTCACCATTTCAGTGAATCTACCATATCAGGTAGGCCTACAGTGTAATAACCAGTGTAACAATATTTAATACCATGTAATACTAGTGTAATACCAGTGTACAAATATGCAATACCATGTAATACCACTTACACACAAAAAGTACAAAATTGGTACATGGTGTCACACTGGTATGACGTGGTATTAAATATTGTTACACTGGTTATTACACTGTACCTAATGTGGTATATCCACTGTAATAGTGAACCATTAAAACAGTGTTACCATTTGCCCCATTTTTTCCTTCATTTTCACAATAGTCATTTGGTTTTAAGCCTCTGCACGTCATTGATCTATGTATAGATATTAAATATATTTATTTTATAATTTGTATTTATCATAAACGTTCATGAACGGGAGTGGTAGGAATGATTGGGGACTGGAGCGTCGCGTTTCGGGGATATACCTTAAGCAGTCGAAGGCGACTGCACAGGCAGTCTAGTTATTAACCCTTTTTACTTGAAATGGAACTTAAAGGATTTATCCGGAGTTGGAACAAGTTTGCCTGATTTTTGCATGTTTGGGATGAAATACAGTCACTCTAGGCTGGCATCAAGGCAAAAGGATGCGTTTTGAGAAAGTTTGATAATATCAAGTTAGCCTCGTTAGCCATATCAGCCATGCAATATGAAAGATGCGGGCATCGTTTTTAGGCGGTTACACACATTTCAAAAACACAACATTTTAAAGTCTTGCACAGCTCAAAACAACGTCACACTTACCTCGTAATATGTTGAGGGTATCCACACATAAACCAAAGTGTCCAAAGTCCTTCATGTATTCTTGAAAGGTCTGCAGAATGTGTTTTGTGAAGCTACTACCTTGAGAATATCTAAATTACGGTCAAGACAACTATTTGACACTAAAGCCCACCAAGTAGATTGCCGTGTGCGTCGCACCATCAGCTGTGGTTACTCGCTATGGAAATAATCATAGTTGATGGTGCGACGCACTCGGCAATCTACTTGGTGGGCTTTAGTGTCAAATAGTTGTCTTGACCGTAATTTAGATATTCTCAAGGTAGTAGCTTCACAAAACACATTCTGCAGACCTTTCAAGAATACATGAAGGACTTTGGACACTTTGGTTTATGTGTGGATACCCTCAACATATTACGAGGTAAGTGTGACGTTGTTTTGAGCTGTGCAAGACTTTAAAATGTTGTGTTTTTGAAATGTGTGTAACCGCCAAAAAACGATGCCCGCATCTTTCATATTGCATAGCTGATATGGCTAACGAGGCTAACGTGATATTATCAAACTTTCTCAAAACGCATCCTTTTGCCTTGATTTTGCTCTAGAGTGACTGTATTTCATCCCAAACATGCAAAAATCAGGCAAACTTGTTCCAACTCCGGATAAATCCTTTAAAGTCTTGGGTAGGGAAATATAAACTATAAATTATAAACATATTAGGCCTATTGAAATGAAAAAGTGATAAAAATAGAAATGGAGATTAATTTAAATTCATGATTTTATTTCATTTTTAAATTTCATTTCATTTTTTTTTCGTTCGAAAGATTACGATTTTGGGGGAAATCGCCGCTTATAAAAAAAAAAAAAAACGTGCAGAAAACCGTGATATCAATTTTCATCAAGAAAACCGTGATGCTGATTTTTTCCAAAACCGCCCAGCCCTAGTCTTAATGCAAAGAAGCAAGAGCTTCAGAAGACGAAGTCTTGCCTGATATCTGAAGTCACTTTGTTGACCAAACGCAGCCCAACAGTTGCAGTTGATGCTTCACTGCATAGCATCTCTGCAAACTGCCTTTTTTCAGTGTTTTAGATTTGAAACGGTGTGCATGCTACGGCTGAAATACAAAAAGAGATATCACTGTAACTCTAAAATCCCATGGACTTACGTTACTGATGTCAATTTAACACAAAGCCATAGACATCCTACTAGTGGTTAGCCACCACACTCAAAACTCTTAATGAGACATCAATACCAGCTAGTAGCTCGATGCCAGCCTAACCACTCTGAACTGCCCACAATGCCAGCCTAACCACTCTCAACTGCCCAGCATGCACCAATTATGTAGAGAGGGCAAAAATCACCAAATGTTTAGCAGACCATGCAAAAGTGAATCCAAATAATGGCCACAGCCGACAAAAAATACTCCTCATAAAAGATAAAGATCCCCAGGCTGTGGCGCCATCAAACATGCTGATCAATCGAAATCCTCAGAGCAGCAGTTACAGCATCAGTACCACAGATACAGGCCAGTACTTGACACTGGCACCTGCCAACCAGCCAAATGCTGGTAAATCTAGGCTGTGGCTAGTAATACTTTCATTGTCACTAGCCAATTTGGCTGGCAGCTTATTCCTTGGTATGACATACACATCATTGTAGCCTTCATCATTGTTTACTGCTTGTGTATCAATTGTTTGTATTTAAGTTCAAGAAAAATCTTAGTAACTCAGTTACTATTGGTTGATATACTTCCATGTAGAAAGCTCTACACTCATCTTGCTTTAGCACCTCATCTTTTGAGGTTAGACGTACAACATCATGATAAAGAAGAAAAAAAGCAATATAAAATCTGTGGCTAGTGGAATACCTGAATGGCTAGTGACTCGGGAAAACCACTAGCCACAGTGGCTGGTGGGTGAAAAAATTAATGTCAAGCCCTGATACAGGCAAGTACCCTTCATCTGCCAATACCACCATACATCTCTCTCTCTCACTCGCACTCTCTTTCTCTCTCTTTTTAATTCCAAGTCCAACAACATACACATATGCTAATTCAAAGGATAACCTTTACCTTTACCTATCTCTGTAGCTCATTCTCTCCCTTTATCTTCTCTATCTCTCTCTCATTCATCGTCTGGCTCTCCCGTTTCCTTCCTGTCTCCATCTTCATTGACCAATGAAAACTAAAGCCTTTGAATGCCAACACAATAAAGGGAACTCAAAACATCTTTCTCTCTTATTGTCCCTCTTTCTACCTCTCATCCGCTCTCTCCTGTCATCTCCATTGCATCATTCTCCTATCGCAAATAAAGCCTTTAAAATAAACCCCATCAATAAAGGCAACTTCGAAACAAAGACGAAGGACCATACACTGCTAGGTGAACCTCTGACCGACCTGTGGGTCTGTGGTGCTGCCCTTGGTGGCAGGGCTTCTCTTCACCTGGGCGGTGCCGGTACCGGTACCAGTGGCCGTGCCCAGGCTCAGCTTCCTCTGCAGGGTCCTATGGGGGTTCTGGTTCTGGCTCTGGCTGCCGAGCGGAGCCTTGGCTCTGGGTAGCGTGCCCGTGCCCGTGGCCGTGGCCGTCTTGGCCGGGTGCTGGTTCTGCTGCTGGGGAATGGGCAGGGCGCTGTGCACGGGCCTGGGGAGCTCAGACTTCATCTCGGAGGCCACCAGCAGAATGGCGGGCATCTTCCCTTCGCCTGCCCTGCGCTTTCCAAGATCAGCTCCAAAACCACACACACACACACACACACACACACACGTGCACTCAAGCACACACACACACGCTTTCACACACACACACACACACACAGACACACTACTCTCTGCGTTCTAAGACTGAATCAGAACAACCACAACCACTGGCTTAACTGATGGAACAGCTGCAGTAAACCAACGTGGGTACACACACTCCTTAACTTACACACATACATACAAACTCTCTCTTTCCCACACACACACACACACACACACACACACACACACACACACACACACACACACACACACACACACACACACACACACACACACACACACACACACACACACACACACACACACACACAGCTCCACTTTCAGGAGCAAACGCAGTAACAGCGATACACCCAATTTGCACTCCAAATCTTTAGCAAGTAGCTACAGGAAAGGTCTTTGCTACGAAAAAATTTCCCTCAGGTTCCTTTGCAATGAGAAGTTCCCTCAGGTTCCTTTGCGATGAAAAGTTCCCTCCGGTTCCTTTGTTTTTGGTCCCTTGTACCTGTCGTCATGAACGCTCAGTCAAGTCACTCAGGGCAGGACAGGACAGGAGAGGACAGCACAGCACAGGATACTGTAGTCCAGTCAAAAAGCACTAAAGGCAGTTACAAGGAAAGTCCTTTCCCGGGAAAACTTCCCACTGGCTCCTTGAACTTCCTCCTCCTCCTCAGTCAGTCATTCAGGACAGGTCAAAAAGGAACTAAAATCAGCTACAGGAGAGTTCTTTCCAGTGAAAAGTTCCCAAAGGTCCCTTGTTGCTTGTGCCTCTCCTCATGGATGGTCAGTCAGTAAGTCACTCCCTCAAGACAGGACAGCACAGGACACGAGCTACTGGAGAAAATTCTGGAGGAAAGTCCTTTGAGATCAAAAAAAAAAAAAAACTTCTCCCAGGTTCCTTTGTTGTTGCTTGTGCTCAGTGTCCTGTCTTCATGGATGCTCAGTCATTCTCCAATCCCTTACTCAGCAGAGCACAGCACAGCACAGCACAGGGCAGGTCAGGGCAAGACAGGGCTCGAGAGGACAACACAGAGCACACGCTCAAAATTCTCCTCCTCACCTGTCCTCCTCTTCCTCCTCCTTCTCCTCTATGCAGACTTGCCTTATACCGCTTCAGACACACACTCGACCCACAGAACTGCAGAAATCAGAGAAGTCCAACTCCAAACAACACAGTGCAGGAATGAGGAACAGAGAAAGAAAACAACGAAAGAGTGTGAAAGCAGCTTGTCTCTGACAAGGAGCGACTGGATTAGAAAGCCATGAGCTGTGTGTGTGTGTGAGTGACAGATGCTTCTTCTGAAGGAGTTGAGTGTTTGGGTGTGTGTGTGCACGTGTGCATGTGTGTGTGTTTAGGGGGTGTGGGGGTGTGTGGGGGGTGGACCTTAAGGGCTAAAGACGGGGTAGACGTCCTAATCACGCGGGCGTAGTAGCGAAATCCTCCTTCAGCTCAGCGCAGGGAGGGCAGTGGGAAGCCAGGGAGGCGAGTCAGTGAGTCGGCACAAGAGACTGAGCTCTCAGCCCATCAGTGATTAGCACTGCCTGTACCCACCCCACACAAGAACCTTTGTGAAGGAGTGTCTTTCTTTCTCTCTTTTTCTCTCCCTATCTCTCTCGCCCTCTCTTCCTCTCTTGGTCTTTTTGCTCTGTCTAATTTTCTCTTTCTCTCTTTTTATGATGTATTCCTGTGTGGAACTACTGATTCTTGTGTGGAACTACTCGTCATGCTTTTTCATCTCTGTCAAGTGTAAGTAGCTACAAGTCTTTGAATATAAAGTGCCAACGGTCTTTTGTTAACTCCAACTTTACGTGACAGAGGAGTTGAAACAGCCACACAGAACCATACACCATTCAGAACTGTCCATTGACCGAAATAGCACTGGAGTTCTACACGATGGAAAATAACAAGACTAGAAGGTTTTATCGGCGTGAGTGGCCTGCTTGGTTGGCATCACCTAATAATACTCGTTTGGAGGTCGGCTAAAGACATTATCAGTCCGTGCCGTGAGAGAGCAGCCTGTACAGTACACGGCATGCCGCCTGGTCTTTGTCCAGCGCAGGTCACAGGCAGATATCTCCAGACAGCCGAGCATACAGTCCACCTGCCACATATGTTGCACAGTCCACCCGGCACATATGTAATACACACACAGTCCACCCGGCACACATGTAATACACACACAGTCCACCTGCCTGACTCTTGTCAAATAGTATCTTTTACTGCCGGCTACTCTAACTAGGTCATTTGATTCAGGTAAATGAAATAAGTTAAACTTAAATGCACTGAATTAAATATGGACATCAGATTTATGTATGACTGCTTACCACAAAACCATGGTCTTCAAAGTTACCTGACCAACCATGACATGAACCATGAATATGACTGGAAACTGTCAGATAAAAAAACACCATTAGCGCCACCATCTCCCCTATACATGTATGAAAGTGCGGAGGACACCTACAGTACAAAGATTATCTCTGGAAAATAAATACTACTGTATCAACACAAAATAACGCAGAGGCTAGATATGGCTGCAGCAAGTAAGGGTCCACACCTGCCAAGAGGCCCCTGATTGGCCAGGAATAAAAAAAAAACAGAATTGTGACAAAATGTGAGAATGAAAAATCCTGTCAATACTCCTCACAGTTGACAGACATGTTATCCTTAATTCCTTGATTGTAATTATGACACTGCAATTTTGTGGTGAAATTTCCCATTGGTGGGGGGGGGGGGGGGTTGCACAGCATCCCTGTTACCAAGGGGCCCTAGGCCATCTTAATCCGGCCCTGGGGGGGGTGTCTCAGGAAGGGCAACCTGAAAGTCCAAGACCTCTCAACACCAGCATTGGATTACAAGAACAACAAGAACAAAAACAAAATTCATTCCAAGTCTATTCCGTGAGTACTGTCGGGTGAGGTCGTATTGTACCCGGCTCTGAGCTGGTATGATCCCTTGAAATTATGTTGCTCACTTTGAGAGTGAGGTGTGCAATCCACTTAACGGGAGACAATAATCCCGTTTGTCAGAGCGAGGAATTATAAGGTGAAGCTATGACAGCGAGGCGAGGCGGGGTGACAGCCAGGGTCTGCTCAACCTGAACCAGTGAAGCACCTTAGATGCCTTCTGAGATAGTGTCAGTGGCGATCCTACAATGAGTTGCGATAGTGGCATTAGCTTCTCGTGTGCTACTACTAAAACGTCATTGACTCATCTTACATTGTCAGTTCTTTGG
>NC_085860.1:13313222-13323222 GCF_034702125.1 Engraulis encrasicolus
CTTTCCAGTGATGTCTGTCCCACTGTGATGCACCTGCAAGCAGGGTTGCCAGATGAGGCTGATGATTTCCAGCCAAAAAAATGCTCACAACCAGCCTAGAAGCTCAAAATTCCGCCCAATTCTATTGATTTCTATGGCTAAAATTGGGCGGGTTTTTGCCATTTTTACCCGCACACGACCATCCTAAGCAGCCCAATTGGGCGGGAAACAGCCCAATCTGGCAACACTGCCTGCAAGATGAGGGAGGGATGATGCATAGAGTCCCAAATAACTGGGTGTGGCCTGTGGAACTTGAGCATTGCAGTGCATTAAAAGCACTAAAAAGTCATTTTCTGCCTTTTCTTGGCCAAGAAGGCACCAAATTAGAAATGTATGTTACTATTCTACTATACATATGACCCACTTTCAGTAACATATTCATGTCTCCACCGGTGGAATGCCCCTTTAAATATGCTAATGGGACTATCCACCGCCCTTAACCAAAATGGCTATAGCACGTTAGTGTGTATGTGTTTTCCCCAAAGCCATGTTAGACTGAAGAACATTGGCCAGAGATCAACTCCATAACCGAACTGTTGATGCATGCAACCCACTGAAACGCAAAAAGAAAGACAACAAATATTCTGTAAAAATCCATGCCGGACAGCATAACCCGATTTGGAAAGGTACATTTTCAAGCTACTTCCAGCAACCTCAGAAGTTTTTTTCTTGTGAATTTGAAAAATGTGCCAAACAAGAGAATAAGTGTAAAGATTCTGTCAACATGTTTTCTTATAATGCGGCATCTTCATCCCATTTCACATGTTTTCAAAGTGTGCTTTCAAAGTTACCAGTCTGAAGAGTCATGCCTGCATCCCTCAGGCATCCAGGCCACCACCACTGCCAAAGGGACACGTGCAGGGGGGGTGCTGATAAAGTGGAGAGGGGTGAGGAGGGGTCACGCTTGATAAAGAAGAGCTACGTATATAAATAGATGGACAGATGATGGAAGGCAGAGCAGAGAGGGTTAGGACATGTGGGCAAGAGAGGGCTATGACAGGCCCATGACATGCATGTGTGTCACCCACTCACCCACAAGTGCGCGGACGCACACACACACACACACACACACACACACACACACACACACACACACACACACACACACACACACACACACACACACACACACACACACACACACACACACGCAAACAAAACACACACAATCCCTCTTGAGAAGTGCAGAGAAGTGGGTTTCTTTTCTTCAGGTAACACCATGCCTCATAAAACAAGCAATGATGCTCACTCTTGCCAATGCCAAACATCGCAAGACACAAATGCTTTCTTCATAGAGAGGCAGTATCATTCTGTCCATAATCTTTACTCTTCATAGAGATGCAGTAGCATTCTGTCCATAATCTTAACTATCCAACCATCCCACTGCCCTACCATTTTGGATTTTGAGACTTCTATTCATGAACTGACCCTGCTCTTTCTTCCTTCCTTTTGCAGATTTACGGAAACATTAGTAAGATTTATTTGCGAGGTTTCCTTCCACGTCCAAGTCAGTAAAACGTCTGAGGAGTTTGTGAAGAGCAGCCAGTGGCAGCAATGAAAGTGAAAACTGGGGCCCTTTGTATGATGTATTTTCTGCTTGAGGCACTGAGACGTCGGTTTGAAAGAAAAAAAAAACTCCTTTTGCAGCGTTTTTGGGCCGTCTATTCACATGTTAAATCAATTATGACGGGTCACAGTGTACAGAGGAGTTAAAACGAGTCACCCGATTAACGTCATATTTTGGGGTTGGATGGCGGGATCTGGAACACAGAGCTTTTTTGAACTGACGTCGTCGAGTGCAGTAGCTTAGACAAGAGGAAAACGTTTGGCCTGTGCTTCGGAGGCCCTGTGATATACTATTAAAAGTAATTGCAGGAAACACTCGAACCTTTTAAGACGTCAACACAGCGTTATGGAGTGAAGCCATAAGTGTGTCCAACAATGACTGTCCAGAGACTAGAGATGTACAGGATCCAAGATCCGGTTCCGGATCCGGCAGGATAATAGGGTTTTTCAGACTATCCGGATCCGGTTCCAGGATCCAGGAACCGGTAGCCGAGGCTTTTAAGTCAAAATAGTTTGAGCCAACGTGATAAACAGGGCCCACGTGTGTGAGTAGGCTATGTGTTTCAACCCTTTCGTAGGATCCGGTATCCGGTTCCGGATCCGGCAGGATCTTAAGCAGTGGATCCGGTATCCGGCAGGATCCTAAAAATCAGGATACGGTGCATCTCTACCAGAGACCTTGTACCACGGAGTGCAAATGGAAGTCTTAACCAACAGTTACTACCAATAGGCTACACACATTTTATAAAAGACTCTAATGAAATGGCAGAGCATATTGTGATGGATTTTAAAACACATTTCTACTATGGATGTACCGAATACAGTAGTTACTAGAAAAGATCATTACTTGAAAAGGCAATGGCCTGTGAATTTCATTTTAGTCCCCAACTCTGTGTAATGTTGAAGAGTATCCTACTTGCCTGGTTAACACCAGACCTAATCACAAGTGAGATTTGTCTTTCAGATCGAAACGATTGTGTAGAACTAAAGGCAGTATGGGATTTCCCAGGCTAGTATCCTACTGCCGTAGTAATAGAAGTGCGAATGAATACGCCACTGTAATAAACAAATAATTTCACCTTTTTGTTGAATCACTCTGTCAGAAAAATATGATGTTCTTATCACTGGTAACAAACATGGTTAATGGTGTTAACTGTCGCCGACAAGACTCATTTTGTTACAATCCTTTCATCTTTAGTCCTCTACATGTCACTCTATACACAGTACACTCGCTACACAAACAGTCCCTGTCTGTATAACTAAAATATGTGCTAGAAAAGATGTCTATGAAAAACACCCATACATTATAGTATATTAGAGGTTTGAAGTATTAACATGCATAAGTTACCCATGGGATAGTTTGGTGCCCTCCAAGATCTACGTATCTATTGCCCTTCTACAGCAACGCCTCCCTCTGCTGTCTGGGCTAGACAACTGCAGCTTACAGTTGATTGAGTGTTTGACATCTCACTGAAATAATGTTCTTTTCAAACCCCATTTCATTGTTGAGCACTTACTATTAACATAAGGAGTAGGCCAAGAGATGGAAAGATGACCCTAATTCCATGGTTAACAGACATATCTGTTCCATAATTCCATATACCCAGGGCCGCTGACAGATTTTGCCAGGCCCAGGACAAAGTGATTTGAAAGGGGCCCCCACCCAATACATAACATGTTATGACGACCCAATTTTGGGGCCCCCTTCTCCCTGTGCCCAGGGAGCCCAGGACAACTGACCATTCTGTCTCCCCTGTCAACTTCCCTGAATATATCAGTTCCCATTTCCACCACATGAGGGCAGCCAACACTAAAGAGACTGAGACGGCCAATGGGTCCAACATGGACAGAATTCGGTATAAAAAGTAATCTCATCATCAGATGACTATTATACCCTCTGCAAATGTTGGATAGTACCCGGCTATTAAGTTCAATTTACTCCCACAAAACAGTTTTTCTCATAAATAAATTATACTGATCATTCCTTAGTAGGGGCGCCAACAGAAATGTGGAGGTGACCATTAAAAGACATTACGACAGCTCATTAAATCTAGCCACATTTTCAATCTGGAGCCACATACTAGCAAACCAGCAGCAACCAGTAAAAATTTCCATTCGAGGGTTCATAACTCGGCCCACTAAAGGAAATCACAGTCATTCACCCTCTGCTACCTCTGTCTTTACTGAATACATTTTCTTAATACAGTATAGGGAGCATTGATGGAGAGTCATTCATAATTTACAAAAGTAAGGCCATGGAGGGGGTGAGGGCTGGGTTGCTCTTTTGAATACACCCAGCCCAAGAGAAGTAGAAGAGGTCCTCTGCTGAAGCACACTGACTAAAAAAGGAGGAAACGAGGGAATGAAAAGAAAGGAAGAAAATAAAACTTCCTGGCCAGCTCAGCTCTTCTGACTGCACTCCATGCGACCCTACAGCACAGACTACAGTCTCACCAGCACTACAGTTTCCCAACTACAATAAACACATCCATGTCTCTCCATCTATCTCTCTCTGTCCGTCTACCTGTCTGTCATATCAAAGTGTTCCACTGAACTACAAAACTAAACCAGTTCAGCCCCACTGTGTCGCAATATGATGCCAGTATGTTAAACACAAAAAGGACAAAAAAAAGAAAAATTAGAGCCTGTAAAATTAAGAAACAAGAATAGGCAAACAGGTTTTATTTCTAAAATAAACTATGCAGAGATCTGGGCTAGCAGGGGATAGGATACACGGGGTGGCTTTTCTACTGTGAAACACCCACATCTTGCTCATTTGCCTCTGCAGGGTGACTGATTGGAAAAGACATGTCAGCAAGTCAGGCGCTACTAGGAAATCCCAGCCGACGTGACAGACAATTGAGCTCGTTAGACATCCACAGAGCTGACGCTTTGGAACAGTGCACATCACAGCTACTATATGGGACAGTGCATATCTAACTACTCACGGATGGATTTGAGTCCGAACTATGAGAATATGCACTCCAGACGTGACTTGTACTTAGCACACTGAAAAACCTCTTGCAGCATCCATACAGGGCAAAAAAAAACATTGTACACTGTAGAAGTGTACAGTATATTCCTCTCTTTAAGTGTTCAATAATTTTTACTGGACAGCAGAAGGAGGGACCCTTATTGCTTCTAGTTGCACGCTGATGGATGGCCCTTTTAAGATCAGATGAGCCATTGTGCAGCATTCAGTCACATCATGAACGTGGGTAAGGTTCATCATTCATGGGTTGGTATGGGGCTCTCTTCAGCTGGTTAATGGTTAGGCAGGGCAGAAGTAGGACAGTAGAGGAATAGCGGAGGAAAACGGAAAACACATCAGAGCTATTAGTCAAAGCTTCCGGCGCACCGCTCAGTCATCATTGCTGCATCCATCTAACACTCTGGGAGTAGACCCAACACTACAAGTGTTACATTTTACTCCTTTACTCCTCTTTTATTAACACAACATGTATTGTATTGTGGGGTTAACAATAAAAGATTACTACTGGAAAGACATATTTTCTCAGTTCCACGACCATGCCACTGTCACATTTATATCTGATGAATTTTAACATTGGACATAATGAACTGCATGCATCAAGAGGACTGAGGACGGCAATCAGAATGCGCACAGAATCCTCACTCTGGCCGGCCCATTCCTCTGCATCACAATCTGCACACACGGCCGTGCCACTGAAGGACTCTACTCTGCTTTGTGGGGCAAGAATGCACCCAGCTGAATTCCACTGCCTGCTCTGACACGTTTAGAGGGCATCTCAGTCAATCAGCGCCCCCCTTTGTGTTTTACACTTCACTATGTGTAAGAACTACAGTATTACGGATGTTAATATACTGTATGCTTTACGTAATATATTGGTGTATTGATTCTTTGTTTAATCTTTATTTGTAACTATCAATGAAACTTCTTTGATTAACTGATTTATAATATAAGTGGACCCCAGGCATCGTCACAGCTAATGGGGATCCAACAAATAAACAAATAAATAAAACTAGGCCTACATTAACTGACATGCATTAATATATTTTGCTTCTCTGATTTACTTGTGTAATAATTACTATAAAGTTGAATCTCCTTTTGGTTAACGTGACAGCCAACTGGGGGTGGCTAGCCTAGCCTAGGTGTGTGTCTGTGAGAAAAACCTGCAAGGAAATAAGAACAAGGAGGAGGAAGGGATGGTAGTCCCTGAACAGACAAACAGTCCATCAAGCATATGCAATGGATGCCAACTAGCAGACTACTTTGGACAGTATAACATTGGTAAACTTCCCTCCCGAAGCCTCATACAGTACGCTTAGCTGTCGGTCTGGCCAGTCAGTCAGTGGTATCGTGCTACGCCTCCCATGCCCGAACTGGAGTGTTGACTGGTAGGTGGCGGGTTCGAGCCCTAAGTGCCGATCTGGCGCAGGTTACCTCAGCAACCACTGCACAGTGGAAAGACCTACAATGCAGCCATGCAAATCCAAACTTTCCTGCTTTCAGCACACTTTCATACTGAGGGTTTATTTATGACAAGCTCATTTCAACGAGATTGATTTAAAACTGTTGTCTTTAACTGTCTTTAAAGCTGTTAAGACACGCCCTCTGTTATAATCTGTTACCAGAATATCAATGAAGTTGCAATGTATTACTAAAGGCTCTGTGTAATGTTGTAGCAGTGTAGTGCAATGGTATAGTAGTAACCAGTGCTTAATTTGAGGGGGAGCAAGGGGGAGCTAGCTCCGGAACCTCAGATGAGAGCTCCGGAACCTTGGATGGAACCTCAGGGAAAGACATCACAGACCCCCCCACCCATCCTCTGTGCTCCGGGACCTCCCGCTTGACAAATTAAGCGCTGGTAGTAACATCTTCTCAATCCCACCGGCAGAAGGGTGCACATTAGAGCAGCTCCACACCAACTCGACAGTTGGGTATCGGCGAGCATAAAAGACAGTTTAAAATCAGGGGTGAATTTCTCAAAACCAACGTTGCTTACTACATTAGCTACTTCTTTGCTTTCAATGCATTTTCCCATTGGCAACTACCGAAGTTGCTAATAGGATAACAACTTCCCTTTTGAGAAACTCACCCCAGGTGTGTGTGTGTGTCTGCACACCTCTGTATGTTTGTCGGGGCTGGGAGCCGACGGAATCCGTTGGTATGCAGCGCAAGACTTTCAGCATGTTCAGTTGGGTTGAGAAGGATAAAAGCCGACTGCGCCACAAACACAGAGTACAGTACAAAATGCATCTGTGCTCCTATGGTAGGCTACAAGCATTGCCTGTATTCACACTGCAGTGTACGGCACTTATGCACACAAATGCACACATGCATGCCATTTTGTATAAAACACACAGCTCGCCAAAAGAGACAGAACAAGAGACAGAGAGAGGCTCTATGAGATCGACTCTGTTTCAAAGCAACCTCTATTGGGACTTCCTGAGGAGGCATTAAGCGAGTGGGTTAAGCAGCTCACCAGCACAGAGGGTTGCCCCTGTAATGATCAGATTCACTCCAGCAGAGAGGGAGAGAGAGAGAGAGAGAGAGAGGGAGTGTGTGTGTGTGTGTGTGTGTGTGTGTGTGTGTGTGTGTGTGTGTGTGTGTGTGTGTGTGTGTGTGTGTGTGTGTGTGTGTGTGTGTGTTTGTGTGTGTGTGTGTGTGTGTGTGTGTGTGTGTGTGTGAGAGAGTGTGTGTGTGTGTGTGTGTGTGTGTGAGAGTGTGTGTGAGTGAGAGTGAGAGTGAGAGAGAGAGAGAGAGAGAGAGAGAGAGAGAGAGAGAGAGAGAGACCTCCTGGTAGATTAGTTCAGTGATATACCAGTGTTGCATCTCATTTCTGTGTTTGCTTTCAAACCTTTCATCTTCATCAAGGCGGTCACTGCTCCATCACTGCTGCTATAACTGCTGCCTGCTACCTGGTTATTGCACAAGTGACAGTGTAGGAAATCTGTATAATGTAAGCTTATAGAAATTCCACTGGCATTTTCATCTTCTTCAAGGGGGCGGTGCAAGCATGGTCCACCACTGCTCCTATTACTGCTGCCTGTTTTGAACAGCTGTGGTTTAGGATACCTGGTTATTGCACAGGTGACGGTGTATGACAGATTGTCCAATGCATCTAAATTCCGGTGGCATTTTTTTGTGGACCATGAGATGATTACATGGATGTACAGCAGCACTAAAACCCTACCAGACACAACTATGGACTCATGGCCATAAACATCCTTCTTGCCACAAATCCCTTGAGTAATGTCCATCACAACCATGAAACCACACCCCAAGCTCATGTCACATTAGTGACATAAATACTGTATGTGTTGCTGATCCAACAGCTGAGCTGATGTTTACTGTAACATAAACTTATCTGGGCAATGTCTTTGTAGTAGACACTACATGAAAGTCCATACCAAGGACTGCTATTGTTTTCACACAATTTTAATGCAAATTCTTAAACCTTAACCTTGCGCCCTGGATAACGGTGCATTTTGCTAGAGTTAAGGTTACTGATAGTAAAAACAATTGCCTTCAAATGGAACTTTTATGAACATTTCCAAAAGCGGGTCAGTAGGTCTTCATCGCGTGATGCCCGGAGGAGATCTGCCCTTCAGAGTCCCTGTTCAGTGAGTGGTGTTGTCAGGAGAAGCTAGATACATCAAAGCTCTGTGACCCCACTCATGCCCAGTCAAGGGAAATGATGCTAGTCAGGGTACAATATAACATGACTTGTACCCGCAGAGTACACAGAAGTTTACCAACTTCTTTGCTCTACATAAGCATACACTTTAACAATGAAACAAGGTGTTAAAGACAGATTGTCACTCACAGGGAGAGACACAGAGATGTTTGACAAAGAAAAACACTTTGACACTAGTATTATCCAGTAGATAAATAGTCATACTCAAATAATGACCATATTTATTGACATGTTCCAATGTCAGAATCGCATGCATAATTTTAAAGAAACTGAACTTGTGCCCAACAACTACTGGGGTTAAATCCAAATGTGGTGCAAAGGTGTTCAAAGGTGATGATGCTGGATCTAGCAACCTAACCATACTATCATATAAGATCATTATAGTAGGGAGGGCCTCTGACAACTTTGGCTGGGTCACCTGAAAGGGCCCCCCGCCCAGTAGATACAATGTAATGAGGACCCAACTCTAGGCCCCCTCACTCCCTGGGCCCAGGACAAATGTCCCCTTTGCCCTCCGTCCGCACCCCTGATAGTAGGCTACTGGGGTATGGTTACTACAAGAGAGAGTAGGGCTAAATCGTGTGTTTAGAGTGTCATTGCCTGGAATACCTTCATTACAACACCTGGACCAATTTGGCAGAACTATGACCAACAGAGAACCATTAAAACAGAAAATGGGTTTCTGGAGACTCTTTAACACAAAGCAATTAACATTAATCCGATTAATTGTCAAGAGGGGACAGCGTGATAATTAGTTTATGACTCGCTAATAAAGGCTCTCGGGAAAACGTTTGCAGTTTGACGCATCCATTTAACTTTCAAAGCCCACAACTGTTTAATTTGGGGTGCAGCTTTAATATAACAATGCAAACTCGGAATGTCGGACAGACTGTCTGGGCAAGTAAACATGTTTGCTTTTCACAACACCCCGCACAAATAAACGCAAAAAATAGGCTTACCTGTTTTTGGGCAGCAATGTTGTGTGTCAGTGATCTTGTGCCATGCTGCATCATTTGGGGCTCGATCCCTCCGTCCATGTCTTGTCTTCTAAATCCAGTTGAATTGTCCCATGTCAACGAGTCCTTCCAGTGGGGGTTTACCTGTGAGACTTCAAACATTTTGCATTCCCTTTCCCTTTGTAACGTTGTCGTTTATAAACTTGTACATTACTACTATAACTTCGAAGTGTCTTCTCACACAAAGTTGACTTCCCAGAGCGTTGACACAGGCGTGCTCCCAGTCCCGAAGTCCTCCCTTTTCTCCAAAACTAGCCATGCATGACAAATGAAGGAAGCAAGGCTTGTGATTTTAGGGCGATGACAAGGGATCGGTCACACGATAAAGTGATGGAGGGAGTTTGATGGCATGTCATCATGCACGAGTGGATTTGTTGAGTGTTGTGTCTGGATCCGTTTATATCAGGGACAGGACTAGAAAGGGTACGCTATCTTGAAGGAATCTGTGGAGACAAGAAGCCAGCATGACAGTGAATTAAAACTTTTTGCCAATGTAAGACAGAAATTTGGATCAAGCATTAGTTGCATGAAAATGAATAGCCTATAGGGTTTTATGAAAACGAACACCATTTGGGTGCATTATGAAAAAAGCACACACAAACTATTGATTTCCTAAATTAGCAACGATATGCTAAAAAAAAGAATCCACTGTATCACTTAATGAGACTAGGTTGTTGGATTTTAAAAAAAGTTGATTGT
>NC_085860.1:13325722-13460722 GCF_034702125.1 Engraulis encrasicolus
TGTTGTTTATTTCCAGAAGTCATGCTACCCATTCAATAATGTTACCTTTTTCATGAATACTTATCACCACCATCAAATTCTAAGTATTCATTATGACTGGAAAAAATATTTTTTTCATACATGAAAAGGGGGATCTTCTCCATGGTCCGCCATTTTGAATTTCCAGAAATAGCCATTTTTAGCTGCAAAAATGACTGTACTTGGGCCATACTAGAAAATATTCATGTATTACTTAGTAAATGTTCATGAAAATATAAAATTTGGCCTTAGACGACACATTTTCAATGAGCAGCATAGTTGCAGTACCTTTTTTGACCATTTCCTGCACAGTGTCCCTTTAAGACCTGGAAATGAACAGGTTTTTTGGGGTCTTTTTTATGATAGGACAGTGAAGGTGGTGACAGGAAGTGAGTGGGGAGAGAGACGGGGAAGGGCTGGTAAAGGACCCGGGCCGGGAATCGAACCCGGGTCAGCCGCATGGCAGACGAGTGGCAGACGCAGTCTGAATAACAATTTGGTTTGATTTGAGACTGCAGTTGCTGTAGTGCTGTGACAGCATGTCATGGGGACCCATGATCAAATCTAGCTGGTTCATTCATTCCCAACTCTAATGTATCTCTCTCTCTCTCTCTCTCTCTCTCTCTCTCTCTCTCTCTCTCTCTCTCTCTCTCTCTCTCTCTCTCACACACACACACACACACACACTCCATAGGAAAGGATGATAATGAATGGCCACTGTTATGATTCTAATGCCAAAAAGAAAAACAAATAAATTGATTTATGATATGGTCTAATGGTTTTTATTATTTGTTGATGAGAAAGGCTAGACTATGATTGTAAGATTGTAGGCTAAATAAAAGCCGACTTGACTTGATGGTGCATATCCCAACCATTTTGCACGAATGACATGGCATATGAGGGTTTTTTTCTTCATTAGATGTTTGTTTATGAACGCAGTCGTACCATCACTGAATACCAAACTGTGTTGTCTTCCTTGTCCCAGGCGAGGCGAGGCTGAAACCAGTTGCTGGGACCAGTTCCTTCTGTTTCGTAAAAAAAAAAGTTTACGCTACGCCCTTCACGCGCGTGCGTACTGCGTAGAGCAAACTACAGCCGAAAAGTTGTCCGAGTTTGTAAATCAAGCTTTCTTAGCCATGTAGCTAGATTTATGTGCGTGTAATGGGATGGGTTAACTTGATTGCTGTTTAGGGGGCAAGACGACACATTGAATCGTGGATTATTATCAAGAAGATCGTTTGCATAGGTGCTTTGGGAAGACGATTACTCTGTTTTTTGAAAAGCTAGCGTTAGCCAACTAACGTCGCTGTTGGTACACCCATCGGATTATTTCGGTTCAAATTATGGCTTTTGGGTTGATTCAGCAACGTAGATGACGTTATGGATCATACATAACTAAGCAAGGTACCGATATAAACATGCATTTTGCAATCTCGACACAGTCAACGGCAGGAAACAGTTTTGGAAAAACGTTGGATGTTTCTGGGCCCTGGTAATGCGAACCGACCCTCGATTCATCTGCACGACCAACGTTAGCCGAAATATCGTAGCCAACTAGCTGAAAAAACTTCACTAAGTAAACAACCCTTTGAATAGACTGAACGGGAGTACACATTATCAATCTGGAATTTGCTGATCGACGCGGTTAAAATGTAAGTGTAAACATTTTCTTTTTTCAATTCTGCTGTGTTGCATAACTTGGCAAGTTGGCAACATTAATGGTATTTATTTTGTAGCAAGGCATCGTACGTAGGTGGGCTAACGAAGATGGACTGCCTCAATGTGGGATGGCTAACTAGTGCGACCACAGCTAACATAGCTGGCTAAAAGGGCTAGCCTTCGCCGACGAGTTTAGGCTGGTTTACTGTTCTGTATCCTACATAAACTAATGGAAAACAGGTCGACTAAGTAAAAAGAATGCCTGACACATCATGTATGTATGTGATAGTAGATCAAGGAACAGATTGGGCATAGCAAATGATGGCGAGCTTGATCACTAATGTTAGCTAGCCAATAACAGCTAATTAGGAGACATCGGTTAACCGAGGCTGACTACAAAACCAAAATGCTGGCGTTCTTTTTCTTTGTAGAGTTGTGAACTGGTCAAGTCAGTGGATGGCATGGGCTTGAATTCAAGTGCTATAGGAAATACCCAATACTGCATAGTGTGTTTTTTTTGTAGCCAAGCTCATGATTCAATTGTATATTGTTTAAAAATGGCCGTGAGTCAGT
Organism: Engraulis encrasicolus; assembly: GCF_034702125.1. Taxonomy (NCBI): domain Eukaryota; kingdom Metazoa; phylum Chordata; class Actinopteri; order Clupeiformes; family Engraulidae; genus Engraulis; species Engraulis encrasicolus. The sequence continues at coordinate 13,327,973 of NC_085860.1, forward strand.
GGAATGAATGGCACAAAAGGTAACTAACCTCCTAGCCTCAAACTCCAAGCACCCAGCTGCATCCAAGTTTAATTCGGATGTCTGACAGAGAATTGGTGCAAAGTATTAATTGATCGGTTGGCCCAGAGTCTAGAAATTCTAGTGCAGTTGGACTTTCCCAGTGACTTTCCTAGAGCAGTTGCTAATGCGGCTGGGAATTAAAATATCAGCTGTCAGGATAACACCAAAGCCGTGCCTCACCACCATCATGGCTATTTTTGTTAGGCTTTAGATAGTTTATTTGTCTATCTGCTACACGTTTAGTTTTAGGCTATTGCTTTTCCTCTGCTTGTTTGTGTTTTGTTATTGTAATTCTCAGCTCAGATGTTGCACTGTAGACATACGCATTGGCAAATCACAAGCATGCTTTTCACCTCCACATAAAATTGAGTGGGCGTATGTCCAAAATGCCACTCACCTTACATTATATTATTTTCAGTTTCCTCCTTACGTGTCTCTAAACCAATGTATACTTTGACAATACTTAAATTTCGCAAATCATCGTTGCTGCCTGTAAGTGAGATTAAATGTTATTGGGTAGGCCTAATACTTGTTTTAAAATTATCTTCTCCTTGTTCACAACTGTTGTATTAAACCAACTGCAAGGCTGGTTATTTCTGATGATGTGTTACACCAAAGCCAGACAGCAGAAAGTGTAATTGAGCCGGTTGTTTAGTACTTTAAAAGTTCATGCCTGTGTGTTTTACAGTAACTCTATTAAAACTGTGTGTAGTACCTGTAGTGTGGTATTTCTTTGTGGTATCAGTATTCAGTACGATTATCCACTTCACCGTTTTCTCTGCTCCTATTTTTGACCCCAGTAGAGAAACTGAAGCATGATTGCTTTGCCGGTGCTGAAGGAACAGGGAACACTGATGGCTGGATATAGGTTCGTGTCTTTAGGCCTTTTGCATTGAAGATTGGATCTCTTAGGCCATTCCTTTAAATGTATTTGTATTTCATCACGGCACTAAATTTCTATTGTGTAAATTCTGTGGTTTGGAAGCGTATCACATTATTAGCGTGAAGTAATGACATGTTTTTCAGATTTACTGACACTGTCTTTGTCATCTTGCGTTATCGTTGCTTTAGGCATCGAATGGTCCTCTAGAAAAGCCATGGGTAGCTGCTGTAGCTGTCCTGATAAAGAATCTATTCCTGATAATCACCAAAGCAAATTCAAGGTGAGTCAATTTGCATGGGTAATTATGATGTGCGTGAGTGAGAGTGAGAGTGAGAGCGCGAGAGAGAGAGAGAGCGCGCGAGCGAGCTGATGAGTGGTGACGATAGCTATGATTTAGTCCATTTCATTTTTTAATACTAAGGGCGGCGTTAGCAGTCTTATGATGAGCTCAAGAGGGTGGTGTTTGTTAAAAGAAAAGGTAGAGAAGCTCTGATGTAATGGATAATTCTGAGGCTTATGTTTTACTGTGTGTGTGTGTGTGTGTGTGTGTGTGTGTGTGTGTGTGTGTGTGTGTGTGTGTGTGTGTGTGTGTGTGTGTGTGTGTGCTGCAGGTGGTCAATGTGGACGATGATGGGAACGAGCTGGGGGCCGGCATCATGGAGTTGACTGAGGCCGAGCTGGTACTCCGCACACGCAAGTGCGAGGCCGTCAAGTGGCCGTACCTGTGCCTGCGCCGCTATGGCTACGACTCCAACCTCTTCTCCTTCGAGAGCGGCCGGCGCTGCCAAACAGGACAAGGTGAGGAGAGGAGAGGAGGGTTTTCTGACACACATTGTTTACGCACATATTTCTTTTTTTGTTGATGTTGTTTTAAATTCCTGTTGGCCAAACTTGGTGTGGATTATTTGTGGCGGCGAAGGTCTTGGTGTCTGCTTCTTTTGCTGTTGGTAATAGTGCTTAATAGCTGCTGGTGATGTTTTTACATGCCTGAGGGATGAGTGTTCAGGGTGAACGTGGGAAGACCAATCACATGAGAGCTTGATTAGTCCATTTTAAATGTCACAGGAGAGGTTCCCCCTCTGCCTCTGGTGTTTGTTTTGTTTTTGTTTGTTTACTTTTTATTCATTTATTTTCTTTAAAAATGTTAATGGAAGATTGTCAACTTTGACCCAATGCTTTCAAAAAGGATAAGCAGCACGATCCTGGGTAAGAAAGACTTGTTTGCTCTGGTAAGTCCAGTGTGAACAGGCTTGTTGTGATCTCTCCTCCCTCCCTCCCAACAACACCCCCCAACCATCCCCTCCCCCCTCCACCCCCCCTCCTTCCCTCCAAACACATCTGACCTGAGCGACCTCCAGCCTTCCCAGCGACATCTGCATAAAATGCTGCAGCCAGTGGGGGCGAGAGGAGAGAGGCAGGAGTGCTGCATTTGAGTTGGATGTCCAAAGGGGTGTACCAAGAAGCTGGTTCAGGAGTAATCCAGGTTAGGTTAAGAGGTAAATCATCGAATAGAAGAGCCTAAAGTCCTCATTTTCTTAAGATTTTCAATATGATTTTCTTGAGAAAATAAGGACCTCCAGGCTCTTCTATTAGGTGATTTACGTCTTAACCTAACGTGGTTTACTCCTGAAGCAACGTCTTAGTATAGGCCCGTTTTTTGAGCTTTGTGCGTTTCTTTGGTGTGGTTCATTGTGGTGTAACGCCTTTATCCTCCTGTTGTAGATAACAGTTTAGCTGTTTTAAAGAGTGATTGTCACCCTGCCCTCTCTTGTTGGACCAGTGGTGGTGTGTCAGTAGGTGTTGTCACAGATGCTGGTGCTTGTTTTGTTTAATGTTTTGTTTTGTTTTATTGGTTGGTTGTTTTTTTTATTATTATTGATTTTAAAGTAACTGGTGTACCTTGTGTGGCTGTATTTCGCATGCCCCGTAACTTCATCTGGAAGACCTGGCTCACTTCCTGTTTTGTCCCATGATCTCACTTCCTGTCTTGTTGTCCCATGTCCCGCCCCTCCCCTACAGGGATCTTTGCCTTCAAGTGTGCGCGTGCGGAGGAGATCTTCAACATGCTGCAGGAGATCATGCAAAGTAACAGCATCAGTGTGGTGGAGGAGCCCGTCTTCGAACCCACCCACATGCAGCCCGAACCCGACCAGGCACAGCCCCCGCGCACCCCCACCAGTAAGATCCCTACACACACACACGCACACACTATACTGCCCCCCCACACACACACACACATGCAGCCAGAACCGGACCCGGCACAGCCCCCGCGCACACCCACCAGTAAGACACACACACACACACACACACACACACACACACTAAACAGCCCCCACGCACCTCCACCAGTAATACGGCAGTTTTGGGGCAGTGCTTTTCCACCTGTAAAACTGTTTGAGGCCATTATGGAAGGAAAACGAAAACATCTGGAAGTAAATGTTGATCTATTTTCATACCATGCCATGTCTTGTTCTGCCCACAGCTCCAGGTAACTCGTTGCCCACGTTACCCAATGGCAGCTTACGGTACCCGTCGATAGGCGACGCCTCCTCGCACCCCTCCAGCCGCCACCCGTCAGTGGGCAGCAACCGGCTGCCCTCCGTGGGGGAGGAGTCCACGCACCCACTCCTGGCACCGGACGACGCCACGCGGGTCAGTATACACTGATGCACTCAGCATGATCTGTGAAATAATATCTTTCAAACTAGTTTCGTATCTTGTGTTTTGCGTGGTAGAGGGGATCGAACCTAGCCGGGCTCCGCCCTACTGGTGACGCAACGCCTTCGGCTCAGCTACACACATTAGGGCCAGGGGCTTGCTCAATCCCGCTACAACGGGATCTCCACCCACTTTGTCTGGAACCAGTCAACTGAGCATTTCTAACTGTCCTGGGTAGAGGCGTGTTCAAGGCAGTGACGTGGTTTAATCAGTTCTATTGGGCTAAGAAATGTTTGGTTTAAACTTCGGCACAGTCCTCAACCAGTAGCAAGCCGAGGGAGGCGGGTTAACCAGGCCATGGAAACACAGTTCTTCCTGTATGGAAACGCTAATCGTTATAGTCCTGGTCAGACCAGAATCGCGGTACGTGATCTGAAGTCTATGAAAATCGAGCAAGATCGAACACCCCAGGGTCCCGACTCCAGTTTGGAAACTGCTAATGAGATCGATGTCTGTCTTAATTTTCATTTTTGTCGACTTAAAAGGGTCTTAAAAATGTTTCAAATTTGATGTGTTCAGACCTGGGGACACCCTGTATGAAGTCCTATGTAGTTATAGTGCACTTAAGGAAATCCTGTGTGATTGTGTGCAAGTTCAAGTCCTTCTGTACCCTTAAAATAATCTAGCATCCTTTTGTTAACACTGCTCTGTACTATGTCCACATTTTCTGTCAAGCTTGTGTAGTAACGGTGTAATAACTTGCGTAACTGAAGTTTGACTTGTACACTAGTCTTACAGAAACCATAACCTAAGATTCATTGTATTATAAACAGATCTAGAGTAGAGTAACTTTATTGATCCGTGGGGGATAATTAAGGAAGATCTCTCATATTTTATTATTTGAAGGAAAATTCCGGCCGTTTGGCAAATTTATCTCAGCTGTTTTGATGCCAATAATGGTGGCATACATTTGTCAAACAGCTAGGATTGTCCTCTAACACATTTCCGCCATTCTAATGGTCTGTCCCTCTCTCCTCTCCTTCACCCATAGGCTCACACGTACGTCAACACATCGGGTCTCTTGAACGAGCCCTCCAGCCCCGGCGTGAGCTCCACCTCTGTAGAGGCGGCGGTGGCGGCGGCAGCTTGCCCCTTCCCAGACACCCAGCCGGAGGACGTCCCTCCAGACCCGGGGCCCCGCGTGCAGCTGGAGCCAGAGGGCGTGCGGTTCGTACTGGGCCCCACCCCTGCACAGAGACGGCAGCAGCAGCAACAGCAAGTTCAGCAGCTGCCTCATGACGCGCCACAGGAGGGTGCCAGCGGCGGCGAGGGAGGAGGAGGCGGCGAACCCCCTCTCAGTGCCAACGGAGGGCAAGGGGTGGCGCCGCCGCCAACGGTCAGCAGGGACGGCACCTCCTCCTGCTCCTCCTCCTCTCGTCCGGAGGTGGAGACTCCTGTCCCTGTCCCGCGCCCCGCCCCTCTAGAACTCCCCAGCAGCAGCAGCAGCAGCAACAGTAACAACAACAGCGCGTCGTCGTCCTTGTCCTCGTCGTCGCTGTCCTCGTCCCACCCCACCGGCCCCCGACGGCAGCACCGCCACCGGCCGCCGCCCCTCACCCCCGACCCCGTCAACGCCAACAACTCGGCACTGCGCCGCACAGCCCTGCTGGACTACGAGAACCTCCCCGCGCTGCCGCCCCTGCGCGAGGTGCCCGGCCGCACGGGCTCCGAGGAGGAAGAGGAGGACGAGGAAGAGGAGGAGGACCAACTGATGGTGCCCAAGACGCCCTCGTTGAACGGCTTCCACCATCACCACCACCACCACCACCCGCACGCGCACCACACCCCCCTCCCCCTGCCGCATCACTACCAACGCCAGCAGCAGCACAGCCCCCACGACCCCACGCACTACTACATCAACACCGAGAACGTCACGGCGCCGCTCAGCGCACGCCTGCCCGAGTCGGCGCGCTGGAACCGCACGGCCGCGCCCACCGTCTTCAACTTCGACTTCCGGCGCTCGCTGGTGGAGCCGGGCGGCCAGCGGCAGCTCAACTACATCGAGGTGGAGACGGACGGCCGTGTGGTTGGTGGCGCCGGGGGAGGTGGGGGAGGAGGGGGATCGGACTCGAGCAACCCGCACACGCCCAAGACGCCAACCTCGCCCCTCCCGCTGCCCCACACGCCCACGCGACGCACGGAGCTGTACGCCGTCATCGATGTGGAGCGCACGGCGGCCATGTCCAGCCTTCAGAAAGCACTGCCCCGCTACGACGGTACCTCCAGGAAAACGCGCCACAACAGCGTGGACCTGCCCATGTGATATGAGACACTAAACTAAACAGACAGAAGAGACGCTACAGACAAACGCAAAAAGACAGAACTCTGCCCACGCAGACCTGAGACGTCTTGTTAGACACAAACACGTGCCTATTTAAAACGCTACGAACTGCACGCCAGTTTTTTTTTCCCCCCTTTTTTGTTTTTTTATACATTAAGAGTCAGTTCTTGGAGCAGCTCCATGCAGAGGGGTATACTAAGAAACTGGTTCAGGAGTAAATCAGGTAAAGAGGTAAATCACCTAATAGAAAAGCCTGGAGTCCTCATGTTCTTAAAAAATGAGGACTACAGGATCTTCCATTAGATGATTTACCTCTTCACTTAACCTGGTTTACTCCTGAACCAGTGTCTTAGCACACCCCCCAGGAGGCACAGTAAAGCCAACACTATCCCGTGCCCACTTAGAGAGAAGGGAACTCGAGGAGAACCCAGGTGCTTTGTCGTTCTACCATTTATTTTTATTCCTATGGTAATATAATACTACTATTCTTACACTCATTTTCCAGTGCCTGTGTATTGGTTTTATTATGTTAATAACAAGGTTGGACTACATTCCTTGTCCATCCCATATGGTACAAATCAGTATTACTGACCCAACATTCCTCTTTTTTTCCAAAATGAAATGAGACCACAGGATGTCTTCATTTCAGTATGTACGAATATCATGGTACACTACATCGTCAATTTTCTGACTGCATACGGTAGATTCGTCTCGGCACAATAAAATGTTTATTTTGTTCGATTTATACTCTCCCATCGTCATCCTTTCCAGGTTGTTAAATTATTTCTGATCTTCCTTCAATAAATTGACACACCTTTATCCAAGTGAAAAACACCTGTTTTGAAAATGGGTTGTGTTGGAAAGCCAAAAATGCTTCCAAAATGTTACCAGTCATTCAGAAGTCTAGATTTCCTCCATGCTAGGGCTTGACTACTTTCACAATGCAGTTTATTTCGATTTATTCACTGCCATGTGTCTTGTAGGGTTAATGTAAGGTAAACATTGTGGGAGATTTGACAACCTTCTTACATTATTCTTTGGAAAAAAAAAAACTTCGAAATGAACCATGTGGAAAATTCTTTATTACATTCCTTACAATTTACAACAAACCTGATTGAAGAGCACAGGTATGAGTACATTATAGAGCAAAAACGACAACATACACATTCACTATATAAAACTCACACAAACATACAAAGCAGTTGGGGAACCTCACACACAAATACATACTATACATCGGAGTGTTCAGCGGTCGCACAGATGGCCGAACTCTGGTCTCTACATCCACACCACTCAACTGAAAACATTCTCACATCACATCATGCTGTCACCCAAGTGCTCAGTCGTCCTTTTCATTTTAACCTTTACAAAAATATACTTATTTGGCTGTTTTTTAGTTTTTCCTTTTTTTCGAAAATGAAAACACCAGGGAAGGAAAAGCAGCACCAGGCGGGAAGGCAGTAGTGTGGCTAGGTGGCGCTAGTGAGCCTGAAGCCGGAGTCTGGTAGCATTCTCCAACACTTGGTGGTAGTCGTCCAACTTGGCCTTCAACTGCTCATGCAACTAAATAAGGGCAGAATAGAACAGAAATACATTTCAATACCAGACACTGAGCAAGCATCCACTTCAGTAATACTCAACTTGACGCCGGAGTCATAAGCATGTCATAAGTGTCATGGCACAGTCATAGATAAGTCAAACATTATGTCCAGGTCATAAAACATTAGCCCCATTTCGACTAGCCCTGTTAGAACGGGGCTACGCACTGCTGGGGCGTGGTTTCGGTTTTTGCCATAACCAAATGTCACTTAAGGCCAACATTCATAAACTGTTTATGGCATGGACATAATGATTATGACACATGCATAACTGTGCCATGACACTTAAATGACATGTTTATGACACCGGCGTCAAGTAAAGGGTTACCTCACAATCCAAAATGACCATTTGCAGGCAAAGTGGAAAACAAGTCATTTCACAGAATGGGACATTGAACATTTGTTTTCTGAATTCCAGGAATCTCAGTATCTGCTCTCTCATGCATTTATTTGTGGACATAAACAGCGCTCACCTTGATATGCGTCTGGGTTTCAGTGAGGTTGGACAGCAGCTGGTCTATTGAAGTGTACGGGAGCCAGACCACAGGTGCCGTGGCCGACAGAGGCCTCTATAAAACACACACATAAACAACAGGAATGATTAAGTGAAGTAAACAAAAAGGGGCACATTTACACTTAAGTGGTTTTCATAAATATTCAGCCAAATTGACATCATTGAAGAGTTTATTTGCAAAACAGTGCAACTCAATTTTGTATTGGGCAGGTTGAAAAAGCATGTCCTCAAAATATTTGAATGGCAAGAATTCACACATAGGTGAAAGGACCTCTGAACAGTCATTTTCAATAATAAAATGGTCAAAAATTGTGGATATACTGATTTTCAAATAAACTCTTCAATCATAACTTGTGCATACTTAAACAATGGCAGCACTGACAAGACATTTACATTGTAGTGGTTTTCAGAAATATTGAGCCCAATTAAAATGTACTAACTTGTGCATGCTTAAACAACAGCAGCACAATACGCGTACATTAACCTGAAAAGAATGTTAGGCATGTCAAAACCCTGGAGTACTGGGCTACACGAGTGCATGAGCAATTAGATACAGGTCATTTAACAGTGACGTCAAGGACAAGTTGCAAGACTTGTGTGAAAGAAATCACTGCAGTGCTGGTGCCACGTATGACCCACAGTAAAACTGTGTGTACACCAGAAATTACCTATGCTATGCTACCCGAGTAGCTAAGGTCGCCGAAGAGGTTTCGCCATGAATTCGCTTTATTCGCTCTGGGCATGACAAGACATGTTTGATTTAGCTAATCGCATAACGGCTCTGGCTTGTCAGCCTGGGACATACAGAGATATGAACATTCCAACTGGTTTTCGTCAAACAGCATCATAGCTGATTACCATAATAATAGCTTGCCTTTAATCGCTGAAATTCGCTCAGGTCACTTCGCTCTCTGAATTTGCTTTGGTCGCTTTATTCGCTGACCGTCCATAGAAAAAAAAAATGACTTCCCTTGTTCAGGTACCGTAGGTCACTCCTGGTGTACACATTAGCTTAATACGGCTACTATACTTTACCTCTATTCCAAAATACTGGTGTCCCTTTCCAAGAAGAGCGTCCACGTATTCAATCACCAGTTCTGCAGCCAAATCCAGACGATCGAACTTCAAATAAAGTCGTAATAGTGCAGCAGTGTCCACGGCCTGTAAAACACAAAATGAAAACGTCTGTCAGAATTCCTAATATATTGGTAACCCAGTTTCATTAATCCAGGTTTAGTGTTTGCATTTTACCTGCTATAATAATGTGCCTCCAATAGCTGGTTTTCATCATACTATATTAGAAGTATGACATCTGGCAACAGGCAGCAGATTTATTTCATTTTATTTTTTTATTTCATTGTCTTGGGAAAGTTCCTGAAACTAATGAACTTTCTGGTGACGGAACTGAAGAAACCTTTAGTTTCAAAAGATCAATGCCAGATGAAGACCCTGTTGGGTCGAAACATTGTACAACCTGAATACATTTTCAAAGCGGAGCTACAGTGCGGACTTGCATCTTGAACTCAGCCCATATCTCTTGCATGTCTCTTCTCACCTTGTAGGCATTGACCAGCCAGTCAGGCAGTGGCACGCCGTGCGAGAGCAGCTTGTTGATGACACAGCGATAGTGCTGAGCATTCTGGGAAGGGTGCGCTTCCAGGTAGGAGGCCAATAGTCGCCAAGCCTCATCAGTGGCACTGCAAGACACCAGAGAGGAGAGGGAAGAGGGAGTAAGAACATGAATCATACAACAGCTGCATGAAAATTGAAAATTAAGTCCAAACACCAGGCTCCCGTTTCTTTTCGTTTAATGTGACGTTTCGGGCAGCATGCCCTTCATCAGGCATAGACATTTTTTCCTTCTTTACTGAACTCATACAACACCCCATTTCCACACCACATGAAGACTGTCAAGATGAAGAAAACAAAGAGCTCGACCTGTGTCAAGGTGCAGGACCAAGTCTGATGAGAAGTTCTGAATAAGAAAAGCCTACTTTCCTGAAATTCTTCTACTAATTTTATTACTGCAATGGATGAAATTGAACAAATACAATAACAGAAGTATTTCAAGTGTGCTGCAGACTCGTTTTAATCAACAGTATACAAAGGCCCCCAAGCAGAGACCTGGATTGTAGACCAAGCCCTGATGAGTTATTGAGGAGTCAAAACTATGATTTGCCCTTTCCCCCCTCTCCATCCAAAATGGCTAGATGTAACATGTACCGGTAAATGCAACATGTTAAATGTTACTAGCCAAACATATTCACCAGGGCTTGACATTAACTTTTTCAACCATCGGCCACTGTGGCTAGTGATTTCCCCGAGTCACTAGCCATTCAGGTATTCCACTAGCCACAGATTTTATTTTTCTAAAAATCCTTTATCAAGATGGAAGTTTATTAAGCAAATAAAAACAAGTTAATGAGCTTTTTCTTGAACTTAAAACCAAGCAATTAATACATGAGGGGGAAACAAATTAGGCTAAGTATGATGTGTATGTCATACCAAGGAATAAGCTGCCAGCCAAATTGGCTAGTGACAAGGAAAGTATTACTAGCCACAGCCAAGTTTTACCAGCATTTGGTCGGTTGGCAGGTGCCAGTGTCAAGCTCTGATATTCACCATCAGTCAAAGTGGCTTATAAGTTTTCTCTTTTATCAGCCAAACTGAATTTTTCCCAGCATCTGGCTGGGTGGCTGGTGTTAATTTAGAGCCCTGAATGTAATGTAATGTAAATGCAGACCTGGACTCCTTGGTGGTGACGATGGTGGAGAGCTGGTTTGCGGCCAGCCAGCTCCAGGCTTCATTCTGGCTCTGCTCCCCGCCATACTGCAGCTTGATGCATCTGATGACAACAAACATTCTCGGTCAACATCAGGAAAAAAACAATTACCGGTAATAGCACGTTTGTTGTTTGAATTTGGTAAGGGAAAAAAAACCTGAGAACATTAACCAGTTCCAATTACTCTGACGCTTCCTAAAAATCTAATTAAAAACAGTTCATGAAAATTACACTTAAATGGCTTGCATGGCATGCTGGAGAGCAGCTTTGGATACATACACACACACACACACACACACACACACACACACACACACACACACACACACACACACACACACACACACACACACACACACACACACACACACCACCTCAGACTGAAGTCTAACTACTCCAAGTGAAAGCATAGGAGGACTTACTTGAATGTTAGGCCTTCAAAGACCTGTGTGAGGGGCAGCTTGAACGTCTGACAGAGCGAGAGGGCCGTGTCGAACAGCCCCGTCTGGACAAGCAGAGTCACCATCTCCACTGCTGAGGCACTTCCTGTACAGACACACACGCAAGCAGGGAGATGCCATGCAAATGAGCAAAAAACTCATCGCCACAAACCAGGACACGACTTGACTGTGCAGGATAACACAACAGGGTAAAATATTCAAAATTATGGAAAGGATGCAGTATTCTGACGTTACAAGGGTCTCAATCTTTGTTTTACATTGATTTACGCGGGGGGGGGAAAGCATCAAGGAATATAAACAGATTGCCTTGAAACACATATATGCCAAAATAAATGCTGGTGTGTGCATAATGGGTTAAATGCATTTCAGTATTAGTTTTGCTCAATAGTCATGTGAACTCATGAGAACACTATTCCACACAAACGGAATATTCCATAAGCCGTTTTGAACCGAATACAGACAATATTCCTTGAAACCAGAATACTCTGTGCAGTGCATGCAACTGTACTCATTGATTTTTCACCTTTCATTTACTTACAAATTGTGAAGTCAAGTGTGTACATGATGTTTTCAAAGCGGAATTAAGTTTAATTCAGAACCAAATTGAATTCATTCTGAATTAAATGTCCCATATAAAGGGTGCTGGTGCTTGCCTACGATGGTTGCCGAGGGCTCTAGTCCATGCATGTAAACACAATAGTCCATAACCTGTTTTAAACCAAATACTGACGATATTTGAAACCAGAATACTCTGTGCATGCAACTGTGCCCATTGACCCCACAGTGGGTCCCTGTGCTAAGGTATCAGTGGTGCTATGTCTTGCCTGCGATGGCTGCGGAGGGCGGGTGCTGCTGGGCCAGCGTGAGGCGGCTGCGGGCCAGGAGGTACTCCTTCTGGAGGTCCGTCAGCTCCAGGATGTCAATCTGACGCTTCACTACAGGATAGGCACAAACACAGCAAGTTTAATTTATATAGCAAAGTGGTGCTCAAATTGTGGTACGTGTACCACTGGTGGTACTTGAGACATCTCTGGTGGTACTTGGAAGAGTTAATTTTTTGTGCATTGATTTGAAGGCTGATCAAGTTGTTGAAAATGTCTCTTTGGTCTCACATTTTGTAATACTGAATTGTATGAATCTGAAAACATAATGCAGAATAATACTAGGCAAGCAAGACATTTAAAAACAAACTTGCACTGAATGTGACCGTAGCTGTTGATGCCATTATGAGCCTCTCCTGTATTGACTGGCAAAAGTGAATATGGAAGGCCTTTGCTGCGATATTGGTTGTCAAGGTGGTACTCGGAGAGCTCAATATTTTCTCAGGTGGTACTTAACACAAAACGTTTGAGAACCACTGATATAGCACATTTACAAACAGTGAAAACTGGCCAAAGTGCTGTACAGTAATCTGATGCTTCACTACAGGACAGAAACAAACACAAGGCATAAGCATGTCAATATGCACATTTCTCAGCCAATGGATTGTTGGTTTAGTTTGTGGAAGACCATATTGTCCTTGGATTGGATGGTTTGCTTAGTTGTCACTGTGTGCATTTCTCAGCCATGGGAGGGTTTGTTTAGTTTGTGAGAGACCATATTGTACTTAATCTACCATGAGAATTACCTGGGCCAGGAGCAAACTCGCCATCGTAGTTCCGTTTGGGTGATGCACCTGGACGCTCATACTGGATCCAGAGAGAGAGAGAAAGCATTGATGACATTAATGAGTATTCTGAACATCTGCACTACATCAACACACTACAAACAAAGCACTCTAGCGCCACATAGCATACTTTTACCCAATGAGTGAACATCAGTCCTACAATCATTCAAGTCAAAATAAGGCCGCGCCACCCCTAGCACCCTCTCGCGTCCCCTGGCCAACACTTTGAAACCAGTTGTCCTGTACTGACCGTGCTCCCGGAGGATGGCTGTACGATCCAGGCGTAGTCTGGCCGGATGAGGCGCAGGCAGTTGAGGGCCGCCAGGTAGCAGTTCACCTGCTTCTGTAGACCGTGCAGCGTGCGCACCTCGCGACCCAGACGCATGCCGTACTCAAACATCACCGTACCCGCTGCAAACACAACACATGGACAAATGAGTTACCTCAGCTAACTTGCCATGTACAGGCACTTCACAAAAGACATCAAAGAAGACAGAAAGTCGGTCAATGAAAGCTAAGAGGGGTATACTAAGAGCTAGTTCAGGAGTAAACCAGGTTAAGTCAAGAGGTAAACCATCTAATAGAAGGACATGCAATCCTCATTTTCGTCTATTAGATGATTTACTTCTAAACTTCACCTGGTTTACTCGAGGACCAGCTTCTTAGCAAAAATACTGGATACGAGAAAGATAACGCAAAACACGCCCACTCAATGCAGAAGCGTGTGATCAAGTTGGGTCTCCTAAGGGGGCGTTGTCCCCACAGACATCATATATGAAGACTAGATACGTCATCGCGTATTTCAAGCACGTCCGCACAGGTCGGCCATATTAGAGCAGCCTAAACTCTCCACAGACCCTCCGTTACAGCTGAAGTAAAGTGAAGAGTTGAAACGTTGGGATACTTAAAAATGTATTCTGTTGCTTCGCTGAAATATTGACACGTGTTTATAAATGGTAGGGCTCCTTAAGACTGGGGTAAAACGCCCAGGAGAGTAATAGGCCTATGCTTCCCACTTAACCTATTTGTCCAAAAAAATAGATAGACCTAGAGCTAATACACATTTTAATCATTGCTGTGCATTACGTTGACGGCATGGATATATTCATTGCATCAAATTATAGACGACAGAGATGACGTACTGGAAGAGAGATGTAGCCTACAGCGCAACAAGTTAATTCTATCTGGATGGCTTTAGCGTCATGACTCATTTTGAACACAAGGTGGAGCTGTCGAAACCAAAGCAGAATGTAGACTAAAGTGAACGTTTATCTGTTATTTTACTGAAAATATAAAAGATTACTTTGTGCATTTGTTTATGGGGTCTATTTAATTACCTGAATAAGCCTACTGAATTATATTATACATGATTTTAGACCTATGAACATTATAATATAATGTAATATAATATAATAATAATGTGGATATGCATCACTATGCAGTATCAACATATACTCTCGTTTGGAATTTTTTATATTGTGCAAAAAACCAACCCTTTCGAAATCGAAATAAATTTGAGGGAATTATGGCCATCTGAAGAGTATACAACACCAAAAACTCATTGCAACTGGTTGAGCCAGCAGGCTGCTCTATCATGGCCGCCATGCGCGGACGTTCGGCTTGCATGACGGGAACGCGGACGACGCATCTAGTCTTCATATATGATGTCTGTGGTTGTCCCCTACTTCTTCTTCTCTTTTTGAGGTGATTTCGCAAGACGTGCGCTACCGCCATCTACAGCGCTAAGGGGACTTGATTTATTCTCAACCTCAGGACTCCGAAGGTCTCCTAACCGAAGGTCTCCTAAAGGGGCGTTCACCCGACATAAAGTGGATACCGGAAAAGAAACAAAATGACGCTTCTTGGTTAGATCCAGTTTCTTTGTTCTTAGTATAGACCCCATGACGACTGACGAGACGTCACCACCCCACACTGACTCACCTTTCCTGTAGTTGTGGCGGTTGATGTGGAAAGCATACAGCAGCTCATAGTAGTTGTGAGTCATGAGATCCACAGCTCTGGCCCTCGACTCAATGATGTTCACCACCTACAGTACAGTAAGACCAGGAAATAGCAGGAGTAAGCATATACATAGGTTTCCCCTTTACAAACATTAGCACTGTGAGTATCCAAGGTATCAAAGATCCCATTTCTCAAAAGCATATTTGCTAACCATTTAGTACTGCAACTTAGTTAGCAAAATTGCTGTTGAGAAATGCACCCTCAGAGCTAGCTGGAGTACTGCCGTGTTCGATGTATTTTTTGTGGAGAGGCAGGAACTGACCTCATCATGTAGGTTGACGTAGGAAAACTGGACGAGATCTTGGAGCTGCGACCTCTCGCACAGGACCACCACCAGCTGCCGGAGACAGTCCAGCTGCCTGCAACACAAAAACAAAAAACATCACAGAGGTCAACAGCCACTTCCAACAGTATTGGTACCCCTAGTGATTTTAGTAGTTAAAAAAAGCACACAACTTCCATCAGTCAAAATATTACATAAATTACAAAATTAACATATTAAAAGTACTTTAGAAACTGAATGATTTTTTTTCTGAATTCTTCATTATATTGATAATTTATTATTCAACATTATTTGTAATAAAACTATAACACAATAGCCACTTTACCAAAGGAACTATCAACACATCCAATCAAATATGCTACTGTTTGCTCATCTTCCACGGGCCGTCACATCAGCATACCTGCTCTTGTCTGGGTTCTGGACGAGGGCCTCGTAGGCCTGGCTGTTATGGCCCAAGTCCAGGTGGTGCTTGAAGATACGAGTCCAGAGAGCCGCCTGCAGAACAGACAGAGGAAGAACGTGGTTTAAGTGATAAACCAGGCTTAGTCAACCCACAGAAAGTGGTAAACCTGCTAATGGAGCAGAGATGCCTGGTTTAACACTGAATCAACTTCTTGGAATTACCTTCAAGGTACACCACATATGAATAGAAATCTAGAAAAAAGGGACACATGGAGACGGTGCGCCAGGCCCAGATATTATTTGTTGTCCTGTAAAAGTGGATGAGCCTACTGTACCTGACTTCTGGGGTCGTTGACGGCTTCTGATATCGCAAGCGTTGCCAACTGGATAACCAGCTCAGGTAATCCAACATCCTCCAGTAATCTCAGAACCTGATAACACATGCAGCAGGGGGAGGGAGGGGAGATTACATTTTTTTAACAATTAATACATACTATTTTAGCTTTTTCACTTTATTTTACTGGACTTCTCTCTCCTTCAGTTCTTTGCATGAAACTCCCTAAGCATTGGAGAGAGGGCAAAAGAGCATTTTGGCACACGATGTAGTAATTAGACTTCATTATCCTTTGTTTCTTAGTGCGCATCAAAGACAAGTTTTCAAGTGTAGCAGTGGGCATGCTCAACTTCTTGTGAAATAAATAACTTTGGGTGGTGCATGAAAAAAAACCACTACATACTTGAAGAGGAGAATAATCTGCACTCAAGATACAGTGATAATGGATTAGGGGTCAAAACACGTCTGGTAAATGATAAAGAAATAATAACAACATGTCTGCTGACCTTGTTGTAGTACTGCAGGCATGGGGCGCTAGTTATTATTATATCATCATTATTACTGTTGTGTGTGTATGTGTGCTGACCTTGTTGTAGTACTGCAGGCGTGGGGCGCTGGCGGCTGCCTCCTCCTCCTCTGTGCTGCTGGCTAGCCGCATCAGGAAGTCCTCTTTCTCCACCTCAGTGGCGGCCTCCTGGAAACACTGAAGCGCCTGGACGCCGAGAGAGGAGAGGAGAGGAGAGGAGAGGAGAGGAGACACTGTCACACACATAAGGAAGTGTACCGAGGCAGCCTGAAACAGCATTACATGAGAAACTAACTGGTGCTAGCATCATCATTTCACTCTTCCTACAGTATTACACGTCACCCTGAGATGTGTAATAGATGTGTTTTACAACACAAGGAAGTCTTGTCAGGTGCTCCATCTGCAGCCCCCTTACTAGTGGTGAGCGATATGAAAAAAAAAACATACATCACGATATGGATCACTTTACAATATATATTACATTTTATAGTAGTTCAAATAATGGATAAAATTAATTTATCATCATGATAGAAACGGTAGAGGAGAACGCACGATAGGCACGTTTCCATCTTGATAATGATATAAATCATCAGGTGAAGCCCCCTACCTTCTGCCCCTCCCCTGTAGCCAGGTAGCTCTGGCCCAGGATGAAGCGACACGAGCCCACGTTCACCTGACACCACGGGCCAATCAGACGCACATACTCCTGTCAAGAAAGACAGACAGACAGACAGACAGACAGACAGACAGGGTTATACCTAAGGTACATACACCTCAATCTTGGCATGCAACATATCAAGTATCTATTCAGAAAAAACAAGAGGCAAATGTATAAAATTAAATGATCAGCCATTAAAACTTCCGTGTTGCATGTCATGTGGTGATATGTAAGGGAGTAGAGAGCAGTCCCACCTGGAGTTGTGTGTACTGGCAGTTCCCCATCAGGCACTCTGGGAACATGAAGCCGGGGTTGCTTGGCCATCTACAGGGGTGATGTAAGGTTACAACAGCTTGAAACACACAAGTACATACATTCATGTTGCACAGACAATACAATGCAACATCCAACTACTGTATACTCGGATTATGTCTGGATCTGCTCAGTGTAACGCAACTAGCTGCATCAAAAAAGTTGCGTTTGTGCTCTGCATTGCTGTTGAGTGCATAGGTGTGCACAGATAGGTACGAAGTGGTGCTAACACACTTGCCCCTTTGCCCCACTGGACAAAAAAGTTGTTTTATGGAAGTTTTTATTTCTGTCACAATGTACTGTCATAAATTGACATGACCATCTACAAATGCTTCACAATCAAAAGCATGTAACAATAATGCTCCGATATAAACAAAGCCTCTATAGCCTAGGAAGGCAACCAGAAGTTGCGCCCCAAAAGCATGCTGCCCGAAACGTTACTACATTAAATTAAGAGAAACTGGAGCTTGGTGTACAGACTTTACTTTCAGTTTTCATATAACTTTGCTAGTCCTGCACCCACAACTTTTTGAGATGGATGTGTGTGTTTTTTCTGTTGGTTAAAGTGAGTGGCTAATATAAAGGATACAGGAGCTGTGAGAGGTTGGTGACGACGCTGGAGGCCATCTGGGGCCAGTGCAGGGGCACCTGGCTGGACTGGCCCGTCTGCTGAGAGTAGATCTGGCCCATGATGGCCTTGCGGGCCACGTTCTGGTAGAACAGCTCCACCACCGTCTGAGGATTCAGGACTGACACACGGACACAGAAGGAGAGAGGGATAGTTTGACACACATTTCAAAAAGTGACAGGCACTGCAGGGATCTACATCAACGCGTGAAAATTCAGTTTAGCTGGTAGGAAAATAAAGCTTACTTGCCATTTTGACCCATAAGTGAGTGTGTGTTGGGCTAAAAAGATTAAAATCTACTAGCCATTTTGGCTGGTGATGGAAAAATTTAGAGCCCTGGTGATGGGTATTAGAGATTCATCAGAGACTGAAAAAGTGAAAGTGTTGGGGAAGTGAAGTGGGGTTGGCATGCATTAACCTACCTGATCTGTTGGGCGCCATGGCAGGAGAGTCAGTCAGCTCCAGAACAGAGAGGTGCTGAAGATTGGCATCACTGTGGAGGAAATAAACACATGCATTTAACACAAACACAGCCACGCTAAACTCTAATTTAATATCATATAAATATCAAATAAACATGTGAATTTACCAGAGACAGACAGACTAATCTCTTATTTAAGATCATATAAATACATGCATTTAACCCAGACACAGACACGCTAATACATAACTTAATATAATATAAATATCAAATAAACACATGCATTTAACACAGGCACAAACACGCTAAACTCCATTTGATATTTATACAATATTAAATTTAACATGTGAATTTAACACAGGCACAGAAACGCTACATTCTAATTTAATTAGGGCTGTCACTAGATTAAAAAAAATAATCTAATTAATTACAGAATTTGTAATTAATTAATCTAATTAATCGCACTTACTCGTATGTTCTTTTCATGACTTGAAACAATAATAATAATAATAATAATAATAATAATAGGCCTAATAATAATAATAATTACAATAGGCCTATAAGTCCTATGATGTACTAATATGTTAAAATAGGCCTGGTAAACAGAGTTAGTGAATAAATAGGCTACATTAGCAAACACAAAAAATGAGTCTACAGTATCTTATCTATCTATCTATCTATCTATCTATCTATCTATCTATCTATCTATCTATCTATCTATCAGAAAAGGTCAGAGTTCAAGGAAATGGGAACACCCCCTGATGAAACAGATGACGTGCATTCATTCACGTTTTGTTTACATTTTGGGGAGCTGGATTAGCCAGGAATGATAACTGCACTGAGCTAGCCAATAACCCTTGCTTGGACTAAACATTGATTCTACACCAAAATATTCTATGGATATAAGACAGGACAAGAAAGACTGACTGATGTAAACTTCTCCAAACTATCTGCACGAAAGATAAGACATCCTATCTCTGTAGTTGAAGCTAGAAAACGTCAGAGTCTGAGGTGTCAGTGGAAGTTAGCGATCAAAGTTGTCAACTTGACATCTGTGGCACAGTGGTATTATTTTATTCTGAACGTGGCATGTATCACTCAAATCGCTGTAATCACAACCCAACTTCTTGAGAAGATCATCTTCCAGCACTTGCGATGACTTTGTGCTGTCAAATTGAAATCCCTATGCTACTCTGCGCTGTTGACACTTGCACTGTAGCTTGTGTCATGGGGTAATTTCGGAGCCTGTAATATTTTGATTCTTATGTGCAGCGTGGAAAAGGTAGCGATTATCTATCAAGTGGTTTGATGTTGTAGTGAATATACATGTGTTGTTCTGCCGATGAGCAGAAACCTCTGCTGAAATTGCGGTCGGCTCTATGTAGTAGCTTGGCTACCGCGGTCACACATCATGAACACAAATATTTGCGTCGTGTGTTTCAAAGCCTGAACAGTCAATGCATTCGTATGCTGGGCTATAGTTGTATGAAAGATTTAAGTAGGCCTACCACAAGTCCAACTATTATACAACTGCCATGGCCAAATCAAATGATAAACTGTCTTGAAATGCGCCTGTATTCATATCAGATGAACCAGCTGCCGAGCGCAGACTGGTAGCTTACATCTTTTGATAAAATGCTTTCTAAAAATTATCAAATATAGACAAATCGATAATGGGGAAAACACCACATTTTGTCTGACATGTTATTAGTTGTATTTAAGCTGTAGAGATTGTCTGATTGCTTGTGTTAATTGAAGGAAAACGTCGTTGGTCCACAGCTATTTTTTAACTGAACAGCTGTTCGCAGCAATGCAGTGTCAACTGGCATATCTAAAAATAATTAAATACAAACATATGCTTTTGTTCATGAAAAAAGACAGAAAAGTGTCCGTATTTGTTGTATTTATAGTATTTTAGCTTTAGAAGTTGACGGACGGCTTGTATTTATCACAGCATGAGTGAGTGAATTCAGTTGCCACGCCATGCGCTTAGAACGTATGTCTACCCATAAATAATTAATGCCATTAATTTTTACAACGCGTTAATGCGCCTTGTAATTAATTAATCGAATTAACGCGTTAAAATGACAGCCCTAAATTTAATACATCATATTCTACCACATGTGACATCAAAAAAATAAACACTTTGTCAATGGCGCATTTTTTTGTTTTTAGACAAAAAATTAACATGCAACAAGTCACAAAGAAACTCTGCTTATGCATGTGTCCAAAAGCCATGCTATAGCTACTCAATGCAAACTAAAAACCTGTCTCATTTATATCCAAACTATCCACCACTGTGTGATTTACGAATATGCCTGAAGGTGAATTCTGCAGCAGGTTGTTGTCATATCATCATATCATATGCTGCCAGTCCCCCAGGCAACTGCCGGAGCAGGTTGTCAAGTCTGGAGCAGGTTATCAATCTGATGGTGCTGCACGTCAGCTTGATGAGACAGGCATGACAGGTATGCTGACAGGAACTCACGAGGGGCACGGGGGTAGAGGGGGTGTTTTGCTTCTGTAATACTTGTATACTGCTGTACTCTATTCCCTTTCAATCTGTATTTTGCCATGTACGGCCTCTTTGAGGACAAAATGACGTGTCTCACAGTATGTCGAGGGGCAGGGGGGCGGAGAGGCTTTGTTCTGCTTCTGTAATACCTATATATTGCTGTACATTTGGATAGTAATAATTTTATAGGACATATAATGTGATGAGAAAAGTGATATGTCTCACAATGTGTCGAGAGCCACTGGTGTGGAGAGGCACTGGCTGATCTTGTATACTGCTGTGCTCTAGTCGCTTTGGATATTAATAATTGGATATATAATGTGATGAAACGCTCACAGTGTGTCGAGGGCCACAGGTGTGGAGAGGCTCTGGCTGATCTTCTTGAGCAGGTAGTAGCAGCAGAGCAGGTGGGAGCAGCGCGGGATCAGGTCCTGCTGAAGCTGCAACAGCTGACCACCGCCACCCAAGAACACCTGTAGTACAAACACCCATATAACACAAGTCATTACTTAATCACACACAAACACGGACACACTCATATAACACACGTAAATATACACACGCACGTTTAACCACAAGCACTTTAACAGCCAACTAATTACTGATCACACATACACAAAACATACAGCACTTTAAAAGCCAACTCATTACTGATCACACACACACACGCACACACACACACACACACACACACACACACACACACACACACACACACACACACACACACACACACACACACACACACACGCACACACACACACACAGCACTTTAAAAGCCAACTCATGACTGAGCATGCACGCACGTACGCACGCACGTACGCACGCACGTACGCACGCACGCACACTCACGCACACCTCAAGGCACTTTGAAAGCCATCTCATTACTGAGTTCATAGATTGAGAGACTGATTCTGATGGGCCTTGCAGGCAATTAGTGGGAAATAGCAGTTTCGGGCTCCACTGAAATATGCAGATATGCCTAGTGATGCTGCATGTGAATAGCTTACTGTCACCGTGGCATGTGTTTTGGGAGATGACATGATGAGCATGCAATGCAGTGCGTGTTTCGTATGAAGGTCAGATGAGGCTTTTCATTAATATTTCAATTCTGAATATTTGAGTGTCAGTTTGTGTTGCCGTGTGTGTGTGTGTGTGTGTGTGTGTGTGTGTGTGTGTGTGTGTGTGTGTGTGTGTGTGTGTGTGTGTGTGTGTGTGTGTGTGTGTGTGTGTGTGTGTGTGTCAGAGGTCGCGTTAACCGACAAATGTCCGTCATTGACGGATTTTTTTGAAGGATGACGGAAAATTCTGAAGTCTGTCCGTCATTTTGACGGATCAATATTCAGGGTGATGATAAATAAATCACAAGTTTAAGTAGACTTACTCCTCTATCGAGTAGAGCAAATATGCATTTCAATTAGGTATAGTTATCAGCGCAGATAATGTCATGCTATTACCGTTTGCCTTTCTCCCTCTCTCCCTGCTTGTCATAGGCCTACCATGCGCCGCAGCTGGGCTGTGCGGCTGGCTGCAGCAGAGCGCGCGCCTCTGCGCTTGCTCAAAATAATGAATTAAAATAACTAAGACGTTGCCACCAGCCTACACGTGTGACTTCGACTTTAAGATTCAGAACTATGTGTAGACCTAGGCCTACTACATTTACCGACTATCTGATTTTCTGCCAATGACGAAGTTGTCCCTCTATCGCCCTTCATAGAAGCATTGTTTCATAACTCCTCGCTTGAAACATAAACAAATATACGAATAGCATTTGCTAGCCAGAACCTTCACTCAAAGGCAACGCAGGTCTAAAACGGCTTCAGGACATTAACTAATAAAAACGACGGATATTCAAGAGCCTAAATATTACCAGGCAACGCAACTTACAACTTGGCAAACGTTGCCAGAAACGGCTAACCTTCTCTCATTTCGATAGCTGGTTCACCCATTATAGGCGATATATTTTTTATTCAGACATCTTTACCGCGCATCCCAGAGCTAACTTATAAGCAGATGGGGCTATATAGCGAGGCTCCCTTTACCGTCGCTGATATTTTTCAACAAGGTTTTGCGAAATCTGGTCGTCTTCCTTTTGTAGGCTTCAGTGCCTTTGCCGACTGCCTGGGCTAAAACATTACTGCTTCAAGACGACTTTCCTTTCCGTCGTGCATGTGAAGCCCAACGCGAATATTATTTAACACTGCGCCTTTGTATTACAATCGGTGCATTAATCAGAGCCAAACGAGTGACGGACAGCCGTTGCACTGCACGCGTCTTTTAAAAAAGTGCTTGTGGTGACCATAGCGCTGAACACAGAATCAGACGCGCGTCATGCATGAGAGATATCTGCAGCTTTTTAAACAGTGCAATGAGGGGGGCAGAGAGAGAAAGGAAAGCAAAATTGACTCCATCCTCAAAGTTGGAGAATGACTGTCGAGTGAAAGGGGGTGTATTCACAGCGGTTTACTCTCAATTGGCCGCAATTGCGCATGTGTTGTTCCCGGTGCGGGGTCGCGACCCCCCACATTGAGAAAGGAGATGGAGAATTAAAAAAATAGGCGATGACGGATTTTTTTCGACCCTGTCCGTCAAAATGACGGACTGTGAAAAAGTCTAGCGCAACCTCTGGTAGTGTGTGTGTGCCTGCACACATATTGAAATACGGCAACATCAGCTATAACAGGGGAACTCACTTGGCCTCCAGTCCTTCAGCTGAAGTTGCTGCAAAATGTGTGTGTGTGTGTGTGTGTGTGTGTGTGTGTGTGTGTGTGTGTGTGTGTGTGTGTGTGTGTGTGTGTGTGTGTGTGTGTGTGTGTGTGTGTGTGTGTGTGTGTGTGTGTGTGTAGCCTTGAGTGCCTGTATATATGCACGTGAGTGTGTATGCCTGCGTCACAGAGTGCGCGTGATGTGCTAGCGTGTTGAGTGCATGTTCCATGCCTGTGAGTGTATGTGCGTGAGTGTGTAATGTGTGGGTGAGTGTGTAACGCGAGTGCTTAATGTGCACTATTAATGTGCACTAATTTACAATCAGTTCTTGCGTGCTGCTTACGTTGTCTCAGGTATAGCTGCTATAGGAGCGCTGTGTGTGTGTGTGTGTGTGTGTGTGTGTGTGTGTGTGTGTAATGTGTTGCTTACGTTGTCTCCAAGTCTCAGGTATAGCTGCTGCAGGATGAGCAGGTCTCTGCACAGCATGGCTCTGGTGAGGGCCATGTGGCATACGGCCTGGCACACCACACTCACCGCCACACTGCTGCCATACAGCTGCGACAGGCTGATACGCAGGCTCAGCGAACGCCCTGCAGGGGGCAGAGGAGAGCACAGACAACATTTACCAACATTGTTACACTGTTTAATATATTATATTACAGGCTGATACGCAGGCTCAGGGAAGGCCCTGCAGGGGGCAGAGGAGAGCACACAACAACATTTACCAACATTCATGATGTCATGTTAACGAAATCATTTGCATTTGACAGAGGCATCAACATGTCATGTATAGACTTTATGAAATGAACCCTTTACATTTAGCAAACGCTTTTACCTAAACGTGAGGGCACGGCTAACATTTAAAAGGGGCAGGCTTACAATAGACAACTTAATAAATACCCCAACGACTAAAATGACTATGCATCCTCCACAGTTTACAACAAGCTTCATATTCCGCCGTTGCTTTGGATAGCCTACCCAACAGTTGTATTTGTCGTCCTCAAGCCACATTACACTGAACTTGCATGTACTCATCTTGATTCACGTTCATATTTTGCCTGTTCCTCTAACCGCTTTTTTGTCTGCTTCAACTAGAACATGGCTAAAGTAGGCTAAACGCTGCATCCTCAGGTCTGTGGCTGCCCCCCGCTGTGTGATACCAGCGGGCTGCGCTGCGCCACAGACACAGATCAGTATTATCTACTTTTCGGCATGTTTATAAGGGACGTAGGGCCTATGGCGGTTAAATAATGTTTATAGCGTGACAAAAAGACACTTTTTTTCTTACACTCAAGCTACCCAGATGAAATATAAGACCCCCCACGTAAATATAATACCACACTTCCAAAAATGGCAAAATATAAGGCTTCATAAGACCTCAATAACCAAACATTAAAAGTAAGACTTGAGACTTTTTAAGGATCCGCGGAGACCCTGGAGGCGCATACAGAATTGTTATGAGTGTGGACTTCTTTCTGGACATTTTAAATTTTTAAATTCAAGAGCACTATTCTACATTCAAACATATATCAAATATTTGAGTATTGAGTCCCATCCCTAGTCTGAACGAGATTCTGTTCTGACCTGCGGTGAGCGCGGCTCCCTCTGCGGCGTCGGCGTCCGTCTCCAGGTCCATCTCCCTCAGCAGGACTGACATGGCCCCCGGGGGGTTGCGGATGTCCTGCAGCTTATTCTGGATCTCCTCAATCACGTTCTCACTGCAGACACAAGGCAACAGTACACATGTTAAAAATTAATTACTAGAGTAACCTCTTCTGGTACAACTGTTGTAATTAATTATAAAATTATAATTATATAAAAAAAAAAACATGGCGATACAACACAAAGTCTTCCACCACCAGCAGACATCAATGTGACTTCTTTGTAAGAACAGACCATATATTCAAATTGTTATTATAAAAAGTATGGTGTGTGTGTGTGTGTGTGTGTGTGTGTGTGTGTGTGTGTGTGTGTGTGTGTGTCCAGACCTGTCGTTGGCCAGCATGCTCTCGAGCACCTGCTCGGCTGCCCTCTCTGGGGACTGCAGGTGGTCGAGGGCCTTCTCCATGTCGTAGGCCATGTCACCCTGCACACACTCGCTCACCAGACGCAGACACTGGACCAGCTGCAGCACGTCACGACCCACCTCTGGGTCTGGAGGATGGATGGAGAGAGAGAGAGAGAGAGAGAGAGAGAGAGAGAGACAGAGAGAAAGGTATTAAAACTGTGCCATAAGAAATGTATTTTGTTTATGTTTGTGGGGTTTTTTTTAGCTTGCCGTGTGAATAACAGTCGAGGAGTCTGTCTAGGGCTGCTTTCGATTATGAAATCGAAACGTGAAAAATCAACATTATTACAACACGATTATTTCAGTCAATACAGACATCACGATTTATTTAGACGATATAGACAAATAAATAATTGTGGTAAACAATTCACAATATTCCCTCCTTTCAGCACTGAGAGTGGAGGGCTATAGAGAAACACACAGAGGTGTTCTGCATGAGTGTTGGGTAGCAAGTCTGCTCAGTGCTAGCAATAACTCAAGTGGAGGGAAATGTAATGCGCTTAGCGTAACCTACCTTTAGGCAGTATTAAAGTACTAAAGTAATTAAATATTATGAAATTTGATATATGCATGGGTTCACCGTGTTTATAAGCAAAATGTTGTGAGGAGGGGCAAGACACTGGCAGCCAACCACGTGAGCTAGTTTTTTTTACCGACAGCGGTTTCCAACAATCAGAGGTTGAGTTGTGGGCAGCTAGTGTCGAGCAGCCAGAAGAAAACAAAAATTTATGAACCCATGTATTGCACAGCCCTAAGTCCATCCGACACCAACCTTCAGCCACAGGTGTCTCCTCTTCAGAGAAAAGGTACTCATCAGCAGACAGGTACAGGTGATCCACAGCGAAGCAGGGCAACAGGTAGGACACATATCCCTGGGGAAAAACAACAAGAGGGTTAGTCACCTCTCCCCAATCACAAAAACATCGCACAAAGCACCCATGCAAAGACCCAAATACACATGCATAAGGACAAAAATGCACATCTGGGCAGGGATCCAAATTATTATTTTTTTATCACCAGCCGAAATGTTTTTATGTCACTAGCAGTCACAAATACACACACTACCAGTCAAGGTGGCAAGTAAGTTCTCTTTTCCAACTAGCTAAACTGAATTTTCACCAGCATATGGCCAGTTGGCAGATGTTAATTTAGAGCCCTGCAACTGGGCATGTGAGTTTGGACATGGCAGTAAGTCAAGTCAAAGTCAAAGTATACTAAACACACCAAAATAGAATATTGAAATTGCATTTGACCAGCCTCCAATGTGCAGTTAGACTAACATATAAATAAGACGTTGGCAATAATCACACAAACAGCTAGCTGTAAGCAGTGACATACATATAAATAAGACATTGACAAAGGCACACACACACAGGACTACCAGGTACCTTCTTGAGTACGCAGGCCATGGCGGTGGCCTGGTTGATGAGCAGGGCTAGTGGTGTGGACAGGGCCTCCTGGTACTGCAGGCAGCAGGCGTAGAACTTGGACCAGAACTCCACCTGCAGCTGGCGGTACTCCTCCTGGGAGAACTCGTACTCCACAACACTGTTCTGGAGCTGCAGGGGGAGAGAGACATGTAAGACGAGGACAAATCATACAATGATAGTCATACAGTGCATTCCTAGATGACCCAACCAGGCAGATATGAAATCGATATGAAAGCGAAAGGGTTGGAGATGGTGTGGGGAGAGAGAAAACGAGAGACAAAGAGACAGAGAGACCTTCAAAAAATGGTGATGGATCAGATAGACATTGATTAGACTCACCTCATTCTCCACAGCGAGAGTCACCTCCCTCTTCAGGGATTCCCAGGGCAGGTCGATGAACCTCTCAGTACCTCTCTTGTAAATCTGAAAGCACAAATATGATTATCAAAACGTCTGGAGACTCTCCAGATTTGTCTTTTAGCAGATACTGGAGATCCAAAATGTAAAAAGAATATAAATAAATAAACAAACAAACAAACAAACAGCAATACATAAAACAGCCAAGATAACTGTAAAGCTAGATTTATGCTTCGGACGCATAGCCTCTGCGTCCGTCCGTCCGTCCTGTGTCTGTGGGAGTCCACGCCCACCGCGCAGAGGCTCTGCGCCCGTCGTTGAGCGCCTCGAAAAAATCCTAACTATCCGTCGGACGGACGCGGAGGACGCAGACAAAAAGGCGCTATGATTGGTCGTCTCGCTACTTCCTTGTTCTTGTGGCAGCGCAATGCCGGTAGTTTGCGAGAGCAGAGCTGTATTCTGTTAAAAACTATATTAATGCCTTGTGTGTAAATACATCAAGCTACAAACTAAGTAGGCTAACAAACAATGCATCAGTTGAACACTCCTGGCAAAATGCCTGCGGTTTTACTACCGTAGCTTCCTCCACCGAATGTAAACACACAACGGTAGAATCAACTGTTTACATGCTTGCATTTTCTGCTCGTGAAAACGGACTGGGTATGTCAAATAATGATACCAGTACATTGCCTTTGCAGTTTGTGTGAAAATACTTAGCTAACCGGGCTAGAAAGCAACATTGCTTAATAATGACCGCAGTGCTTGCAATGTAGTGAAGGTAATTGCGCAATTTCAAATGTGGCTCGCGACGAGACCTCGGACCTCGCAGATCTCGCAGATGCATGAATACAAAGTTGGTTCGTGGCCACTCCCACGCGACTTTTGACGCGCGCAGTTGCTGAAGTCTAATCTGACCTTAAGGATGGATGTCCCTCTCCTGCCACTTAATAATTTCAGAAAAGACAATGTCCAATTGACCGTGTCCAATTAGGTTGCATTTCTTCTGTAGGTGCAGTGTGCAACATGCATTTACAGATCTGATCATGTTGATGACGGCATGCCATGAGTGAGGCTACCTGTAAGGCTTTGATGATGGCCATGGCGGTGAACTGGAGGGGGGAGAAGAGGACATCAAGGTAGGCCTCCTGTTGGGGGGAGGGAAAAAAAGATCTTAACCGTGACACACATTTTAAAACCCCAGGACACAGATCGAGATGTAATCATCTCATTGTTCAAATCTCTCTTCAATCCTGCCTGAAAGGTCACAATGCAGTTGCAAGCTTTACGTTAACCTTTATTCTACCAGGAAAATAGACCCCTTCATTAAAATTATCCATCTCTTTTACAAGGGTGTGCTGGCCAAGTGACAGCACAAGTTACAAAACTAAAATTTCAGTTGCATGAAAATAGCAAATAAAGTCATACCCGTGGGTCCTGGTCTATTCCGATGTGGACCTCCTCCTCTGGGGC
Source organism: Engraulis encrasicolus (assembly GCF_034702125.1). NCBI lineage: Eukaryota > Metazoa > Chordata > Actinopteri > Clupeiformes > Engraulidae > Engraulis > Engraulis encrasicolus. The sequence continues at coordinate 13,357,068 of NC_085860.1, forward strand.
AGGGTGCATGAACACCTGATTCCACAGGCCAGCCGAGTTGCTAAGAGACAAGTAAACAACAATGAGAAATGAGGAGAGAGAGGAATGAGTTCTATTTGTGTGGTAATCACATGAAAAAACTTCAGGTGCTCATCAGTGTCCAAGAAAGCAATTCATATGGTCAAGAGAGGGGGTCTGAGGCACTCTGGAGTGAAGCTAGGGCTTGATGTCCACAAGAGAATAAAGGCCTTTTAACTTCACTTCAGAGTGTCTCAGACCACCTCTCTTGAACAATGAGAAATTATATGAGGGCGTTATTTGCACATGATTGGCCCCTGCATCCGTGCCAGTGTTAATTTCGTCAGCTTTTTTTGATTTAGTCTTAGTCTTAGTCACAATGACGAAAATCAATTTTAGTCTTAGTCATATTTTAGTCATTGCCTTCCCAATTTAGTCTTAGTCTTAGTCAAAATGACGAAAATCAATTTTAGTCATAGTCAAATTTTAGTCATTTTAGTCATTTTAGTCAACATTTCAAATTTTAGTCAACATTTCAATGTTTAGTCATTTTAGTCAATATTGTGTAAAATAAATAACCTACAATGGCTATTGTTATTTCACAAAGTATTACTAATATTGCCTATTGCAGCAAATATTCACCTTGTTACTTGGTCATTTTCCACCAAATCAGTAATTTCAACATCATAGAGCAAAAGAGCATCACACACACACACACACACACACACACACACACACACACACACACACACACACACACACACTTGCAGGTGCAGGCTTCTCTCTCTCTCTCTCTCTCTCTCTCTCTCTCTCTCTCTCTCTCTCTCTCTCTCTCTCTCTCTCTCTCTCTCTCTCTCTCTCTCTCTCTCTCTCTCTCTCTCTCTCTCTCTCTCTCTCTCTCTCTCTCTCTCTCTCTCTCTCTCTCTCTCGCATTAGAAGCTGCTGCATATTATATTTCATTTTGAGTTTGATCACGGAGGAAGCTACATGCTCTTCTTCACCTGACCGCGGGACTTAAAGCCTGCAGATTGCCGGCAGTGGGAAGACCAGACATCCCAAGTCTGCATGAAGTTCAAGAAGTCTCCCTGATAGTGGCTTCCCGATGACCACGAGTCAGATAAAATACTGCTGATGGTAGACTATGCAAGTTAGCGGTTTTTGTTTTCAATTGACAATGCGAGCAGAGAACGATAATGACTCGTGCGGCATGTGTGGAATAGGCTTAAATAGACTGCGCGAGCACACTTCGTATGCCCTGCAAAAGTCCTAGGAAAAATAGTTAGGCAGGGGTATGCAGTCTGGACGATAGAAAGGACACGCACATACAAATATTTAAACACTACTGCTGTGTTTTGTTTGTCGGGGATGTCGAGGCTCGATAAGCATGACCTGGAAAGAGTTTTTGGAACTTAGGAAGACGCTGAAGACGCACGGAAATGCTGTCGACTTCCTTGGGTCTTTTAGCGTTGCTCTCGACGAGAACAAGTTTCAAATCTCAACAGTTTAAAACTCCTTAGCGATCGCCCATCCATTGATTCTTTTCAAAACTGGGCTACAGCCGTGCCTCTGTTACATTAGACAGGCCAACTTTCCCCCTGCTGGCGCGCGCTCCCGCGGTGACTGATTTAAATACATTCACAAATCCGACCTTCATGATTTGCTTGCTGCCTACTGATATGGTTAAACAACAAATATAGCAAACATTATTAAAAAAGAACAGACAACGAACGCCGGGCTAAGACAGCCTAAGTGAAACGGAGAATAGTGGAAGCTCGAGGAGGTTTAGAATGACAGTATCAGAGGAGGATTGGCGCGACTGTCATTACCTACTGCAGAAACACATGTCTTCGTCATGGATAAGAGGGTTGTTGAACATGTTTCAAAATGAACACTTCCCTCAACGTCGGCTATTTTTTCTCTTTCTCTGGGAATGTTTTAGGACCTAAACTCAACTTAAATGGACTCACTGAACTACTAGGCTACAGAACTACTGACTGAGCCGCAACATGCATTGGCTGCCAGCAGATACAAGTGAGGCAACAAAGCATGAGCGCGCAATCACCTATGAAGTTCAAGACACTTAGGCCTATATTACAATTACAAATTACAAATTAATTATGAATAATTATATATTTTTAATGTCCATTCGTCCATGGCTTGTAAATTTCGTCTCGTCTTAGTCTGCTTGACGAAAATATTTTTTTATTTTCGTCATATTTTGATTTGCTTGAGGCAATTTTTAGTTCGTCATCGTCTCGTCATCGTCAAGGGAAAAAGGGGCGTTGACGAAATATTTTCGTCATCGTCGTGGTTGACGAAATTAACACTGATCCCTGCGCTGTTTGAACTTACTGCTCAAAGTTGATGTATTTCACCACTGTTTGGTTGTCATCGTCCAGCCACAGACCCCAGATATCAGTAGAGGTCAAGGCAAAGTCCACCAGGGTTTCCTGAAACAGGAAATTGCTATTGTTACAAAACAGTCAGAGAATAGGCGCACCTCTGTAGCACAGGTGCTGTATCACTGAAAGGGAAATGTAGCTCTGCAGCACTGTTCGATCAGTGCACTGTGATGAAGGACTGAGAGTCTGAAACGTTGTGCCATTAAATTTTGTCTGGGAAAATCGAACAGTGTTGCGGATCTATATTTTCCTTTCATTACATGCTATTATCATAACCGTATTATTACACAAATACAAACACACAATAAGCAAGCAATTTTCACTTATCAATTTACCACCCACAGGTGTGATGGACACAAATATGCAAAAGCACACATACTACATTCAACTGGGTGGTGAATGAAGACAGTCCCATGCATACAATGTCCATAAATGTTTTGCAGGACTATGCAAACACACACACACACACACACACACACACACACACACACACACACACACACACACACACACACACACACACACGTAAACATTCACGTACACACACACCCCTACCTGTGTGGTGAAGATGGTGGAGAGGTGGACGAGGCTGTAGCGGTTGTTGTTGGCCACCAGCTCCATGACGCAGAACTGTCCCCTCTTGGGCAGGCCGAGGTAGACGCCCAGGCTGAGGCCCGTGGTTGAGGAGAAGGAGAGCCGCAGCTTGTGGCCCTGTCCCGGGATGCTCTTCACCTCCCCACGCCCCACCGGCAGGTACTCCAGCATGTCCGCCACCATCAGGCACACCTGCTCCTGTGGGGACACAAGGGGAGTGCAGTGCATTGGGGTGTTAGAAGGAGGTTTCTGGCATTTTGCACATTTAGCCCCTTTTTGCTAGGTCTACACTGGTATTTCATATGTAAACATTAACCTTTGTAATTGCATTTGTGGGTGGGATATTGATCTCTTAAGACAACAATCCAGTCCATATCTGCAGCCATGACATAGTGGTTAGGAAGGTGGACTGAAGCTCAAAGTTCTGCAGGTTCAAATCCCACCCTTACCGGTCCTACACCTCCATCCATGGCTGAAGTGCCCTTGTGCACCTAACCCCACATTGCTCCAGGGACTGTAACCAATACCCTGCATCTAAATAACTAAGTCGATTTGGATTTTTTTTCTTTTTTTTTAAGCGTCAGCTAAGGCTTCCCCAGACTGACCTTGTAGGACCACATGCGCAGTTTGTGATCTTGGCAGAGTGCGAAGATGAAGGGGTCATCGTCAAACTGCCTCACAGCCAGACTCAGGGCCTGGTCTGAAGGGCTCTGGCCACCTCTGAAGAAATAGATAAGGATATATTATATTGACCATCCATGAAACAGTGGAACAGTGAAACATTGAACACACCCAGTAGAGGTTATCAGAATGCTGGACAAAAAAGGACGTTTTTGACCATTCCCTGCGACTTACCAATGTTTCCTACCCAAAACTTTATAATTTAGACATTCAAGACAATTAAAACAGCACACAAAGTTTGAATAGAGCACACGCACCTCCGCCCTCTGTTGGACAGAAACACATGCACTGCGAAGGAACAAACAAACTAACGAATGTACACACAGATCAGACGATCACGTAGCTTCCTTGGCCAAGGTAATATTAAAACAGAACTGACCTGATGGCAGTGGGCATCCAGCCAGCCAGCCTCTGCATGACTGAGCTCTGCTTCAGCTCCACTATGCCCACAGTGCCTGGAACAGTTTAGACAAACAGAATATGACGACCACTTTCACACAATGCACATGAGTATTTAACACCATGTGTATTTTCATGTAGTGTGTGCATACACTACACAAGCCTACACAAGTTTTAACACAAGTGACTGTTGCTTGCACTATGCCAATCTATGAAATGCCAATAAAACAAATGTGGCCTAACCTAACATGATTACAGCACACAACACAACAGTTACTGTTGAAGCCCCATGGGCCAACAAGCCCCACAAACTCGTCCTTACCCAGGGAGTCGTGTGGGGGCAGAGCGACCACCAGGATGCCCCCGGAGGCGGAGGCCAGGGCGAAGTGAGCCTCTCCCTCCTGGCTGATCCAGGCGGTGGAGGTGGTGGGGCTAACGGGGGGCTGGCCGGGCACGCTGGGCAGCACGAAGCTGTGAGAGGGGTCCTGCAGGTTCAGCTTGCCCACGTCTGTGAAGATGGACTGCATCTGCAGCTCTGTGACCAGCTCCTGTGGACGGACACAAGATACAAGATTTTCATTTGTCATGGTCACATGCTTTCTTGTGCTGGCACAATTGGCAATCAACTGAAGGGTGCAACTGCTCTCTGATGTGTAGGATAATAAATCTGAAGCTCTGTGACCAGCTCCTGTGGACGGACAGATGAGAGGCAGATAATATAGGGTCATTTCACGTGAAATCAGACACTTTGGGACCCGACCGACCCGGATTTCAATCATACTTGGTGTGCCTTTTCAGTAGCAAGGTAGCACCCCAGAACTGCATTGGTTTGAATCTGACACTAATATTAAGGGAGAAACAGACTAGGAAAGGTTCACATGTGAGGGTAGGACACTATACATTCAGCCTTGAATATATCAGTCAGTGTTAGTCACAAAAAGATGCCTGTGGTGTTGTTTGAAAGCTCTTTTCTGGCTCTACATATTACACAATCACCTTGGAATACAACTACTCTCAGAATATGAATTATGATAAATTGAAAAATTAAAAATTGAATATCTAAAAAACTTATATTTTAAAATGGCCAGTTCCTTGTCCAAACGTAGCCGGCAATGTCATGAGCAACACCTCAAATGCTGGTGTTCGGTTTGTTATTCATTTCATAGAGAATTTGACTCACAAATATGGCATCATACAGACCACTTACTAATAATATGGTAATACCATAGTAGCATCACATGACAAGACAAAAACAAAACAAAAATGGTCAGTGTCCATGGTCCCAGGTTTCAGAAACTAAGGCAGATGTCCATTTATACACACCAAATGATGATATGTGAATGTTTGAACATTCCTTCTCTGTGTACCTGTGCCATCTTCCCTTTACCGTACTTTAAAGAGATAATCAATGGCTACACTCTCATTTTGTACTCTACCAGTGCATTTGAAGCAGCAGCTGTGTCTTTTGTAGATAATGTATAAGTACGTCCCGTTGCAGTTACAGGTTCCACTACCAGAAGCACATCCTGATGATCCATGACAAGTCTATCTGGTCTGAAGGGAAAAGTGAAGGATGGAGATGGCCCATGAGGATGCAGGAAGTTCAGTTTCACCTCTCCAGTGCTCGGCATACATTCCTCAGCACATGCTAGCCACCAGTTGCCATCATATACAGCTACAACATACCCTTTGATGCTTGAAAATGTAACACATTCCTTTACTGAGCTCACTCTTTCAACTCTGCCTTCTCTGAATGCTGAAAATGGCCTAACTTCCACTGTGTCCATTGACAATGGGCAGAAGCTGTGTCGTTTTTGAGTACCTGGAATAGTTCTTGCAGATTCAAACCTTTTCAACAGGTTCTCAGCTTCATGATGGTACATCTCTGTTGTGTCAAACTGGCAATGGATGTTCTTGACGTTATCCTTGACAAATTCAAACAGTTGGTATGGCGTTACAATTTAATTGTCAATAGGACGTTGCAGACTTGCTCGTGCAGCAAGCCATTTAACTGTCCCTCCAACGCCATCACATGGACCTTTGCCATGTGATGTGGCAAAAAAGTGCCACTCTGCAGGTATGTGAAAATCTGCCTCGTGGTGGCACAAATTTGTTGTGTTTTTAAGGTTCTTATATTGTGCCGCACAGCCATCAGAAAATATATAGGATCTTCTTTGGACGTTCTGTCATTGATGAAGTGTCACTGAGGAAAAAGAATTAGGAGCTTCTGAAACAGATGTACAGCAATTGTATCATGAATGTTGCAGTCTGAAATAACAACAAAACAGGTTTTTTTCCCAGTTTCAACTGATCTTGGTAGTAGCATACAAATGGATGGATTGTGGCCTGCACTGGTTGTTCCAGTGAAATGATTGAATAGCATCTTGAATTACAAAACTATAGTTTTAAAAACGTTCCTGGTTCAAGGGAGTCAGTCAAGGATAATGTCAAGAACATCCATTGCCAGTTTGACACAACAGAGATGTACCATCATGAAGCTGAGAACCTGTTGAAAAGGTTTGAATCTGCAAGAACTATTCCAGGTACTCAAAAACGACACAGCTTCTGCCCATTGTCAATGGACACAGTGGAAGTTAGGCCATTTTCAGCATTCAGAGAAGGCAGAGTTGAAAGAGTGAGCTCAGTAAAGGAATGTGTTACATTTTCAAGCATCAAAGGGTATGTTGTAGCTGTATATGATGGCAACTGGTGGCTAGCATGTGCTGAGGAATGTATGCCGAGCACTGGAGAGGTGAAACTGAACTTCCTGCATCCTCATGGGCCATCTCCATCCTTCACTTTTCCCTTCAGACCAGATAGACTTGTCATGGATCATCAGGATGTGCTTCTGGTAGTGGAACCTGTAACTGCAACGGGACGTACTTATACATTATCTACAAAAGACACAGATGTTGCTTCAAATGCACTGGTAGAGTACAAAATGAGAGTGTAGCCATTGATTATCTCTTTAAAGTACGGTAAAGGGAAGATGGCACAGGTACACAGAGAAGGAATCAAACATTCACATATCATCATTTGGTGTGTATAAATGGACATCTGCCTTAGTTTCTGAAACCTGGGACCATGGACACTGACCATTTTTGTTTTGTTTTTGTTTTGTCATGTGATGCTACTATGGTATTACCATATTATTAGTAAGTGGTCTGTATGACGCCATATTTGTGAGTCAAATTCTCTCTGAAATGAATAAAAAACCGAACACCAGCATTTTAGGTGCTGCTCATGACATTGCCGGCTACGTTTGGACAAGGAACTGGCCATTTTAAAATATAGGTTTTTTAGATATTCAATTTTTAATTTTTCAATTTATCATAATTCATATTCTGAGAGTAGTTGTATTCCAAGGTGATTGTGTAATATGTAGAGCCAGAAAAGAGCTTTCAAACAACACCACAGGCATCTTTTTGTGACTAACACTGACTGATATATTCAAGGCTGAATGTATAGTGTCCTACCCTCACATGTGAACCTTTCCTAGTCTGTTTCTCCCTTAATATTAGTGTCAGATTCAAACCAATGCAGTTCTGGGGTGCTACCTTGCTACTGAAAAGGCACACCAAGTATGATCGAAATCCGGGTCGGTCGGGTCCCAAAGTGTCTGATTTCACGTGAAATGACCCTATAGTCAGGCCTGATAGTTGAGGAAAATCATGAGCCTGAACAATTAACACTTTTTGAAATAAGATTGCCCTAATGATTTTATTTTATTGCTATTGCAAACAAACCCTGTCACCCTGAGCTTGAATGCCATCCGCCCTGTGTAGCTCTGTGGTAACATTTTTTTAAGGCAACAAACCCCAAATCCAAGACAACAAATAGATGCTTCATAGCCTTGTGAGACATTTAAAAAACAATGTAATGTTATCGGTTGGAAACAATAATGATGCCAAAACAAACAAAAGAGTGGCACCACCTACAATCAATTTCCACTGCTCGAACAATATGGATAGATATGGAAATGGATATCATCACCATAACGAGTGTGTCTTCAGGGATATAGATACTCACACTGCGGTACATGCGTGAAGGATGTTGCAGGGCCAGCCTGTGGACTGACTGGTTGGTGACGATGAGGATGATGACATTGTTGAGGGTCTCCTCAATGTGCACGCCGTCCGGTAGGACTTGGCACTGGGGGATTTTAATGCGCACCGCATTGTTCAGCAGGTTGGTGTCCAGTGACTGCTCCACTAGCTGGACGGTGTCCCCAGACGTGGACCTGAACAGATAACAAAGAGTTAAAGATGGCCGTTCAACGTCATTTCATTAATATTGCCGTGTTCCCCATTGCTATTGAATGTGTTACGCGTTGGTCCCGTTTTAAAAAACGTTCTGGTTGCTTTGTTTCAAGCCGTTTTTGCAAGCTAGTAAGGTGGCTTGTGGAGAAACAAGAGGGTGTTTCGGGTTTCTCGTGGAAATGCGTCTCTGATTGGCTCACTCCTCCTGCTCTCGTGGAAATGCGTCTCTGATTGGCTCAGTCCTCCTGTTCTCGGACAGATTGTAATAGGAAACAGAGTCGCCACTTCCCCGGGTTGTACTGCACTATAGGGGCGGCAACGGTGGCATGCAGGCTCCATTCAGGGCTGTGCTCTTTCGACAGCGACCCCTAGGCGAGCTGCAGGCACAGAGCAACCAGAGTGGGCATGCTGTATGCATGAGGCTTTGTGCTGTGTGTGAATCCGAGAGTAGCAACCAGCTGATAGCTAAACTAAGCTAGGTTTCGGGCCACCAGACATTGCTTGTTTTGAAAACAAGCAGAAAAAAATTACGACATGTTTTTAGAAAAATGGGTTGACATAAACCTTTGTGGACAATGCCTTCTTTCGACGTGACGCAACACAGAAAGGCTTTCGTGATTCGCTTGTTTCTCTGCATCATTTATGTCAATTGGGAAACACCAGAAAACAGCCAGGCGAGGTGACGCACCGCTACGAGAGCCTTGCAAGTGAGTTTAACTTGGGGTGACCGTCCGATTTTCAAAAGGACTGAGTAAAACTGTGTTTTATCGGAAGTTGGCCTTTAATGTATTGCATCACTCTGTGTGTGTGTGTGTGTGTGTGTGTCCCTGTGTCTGTATATATATGTGTGTGTGTGTGTGTGTGTGTGTGTGTGTGTGTGTGTGTGTGTCTGGGTTAGTTGTTACTTTAATAAGTTCTATTATCTGAGTTTTAATCTGTACAAATGTAAAAATGCAAACAATGTGGTGCATTCTGGATGTGAGAAACTAGTTCTCTGTTCATTCATTTTTTGGGGAAAATGCTGGTCAAAGGATGCAAGTCAGTAGCAGTCACTTGGACTTGTTGACATTCGTGCAGGCTCCACTTACCAGTGTATGAATCTGTTACTAGTGACAGACAGGAGCTTCCCACTCTCTTCATAGTAAAAGCCTCCTGCGCTGTCTGGACATTTGACACCTCCAGGAAGGGCACTCAAGCCTAGTAATAAACCATCACAAAACAAAGCAAGATTAGGCCCTTTGGCACTACTACATGGTGGTTATGAATGATGAAAACGGCCAATGATGGTCCACCAAGCTCCCTGGTAATGGTCATGTGTGGCGCGAGATGAGGGGAAACAACTTCGTATTTACCTTTTCGTATATAACAAAGTCGGCGTGCTACAGGTACATTCGTTACCTCTATAACCTTGTTTAGAGTCCTCCTTGCCTTGTAAACAGAATGTACAATACCAATATGATAGGGAAAGTTGAATAAACTACAGGTGGCAGGGCAGTGAAATGGCTAACGGAACCAGTTATGAAGAATTGGACAGAACACTCTCCAACTAGCTAATTGTGCTTGTATGCGCGCGCAGTAATGACATTTTAATCCTGAAATCCTCGACATGGATTAGTAAATGTATCCAAAACACATCACAGATACACCATGAACTGACCTCTCCGAAACAGTTCATATCAATGCTGCAACAAAGTCGGCATGACATGAGGCACCGGGTTATGTTAGCGAACTAGCATACACCACCACAAATGCCTGTTTAGCGGGTAGCTAGCATAGCACACTCGTGAATCCTCAATGTATAACTCTCAAGTTAATACACTAGGCCATGTTTATTGATACGCGTAGGGTTTCGCATCATATGGGGAACTTGAAAATGATTACCTAAATTGACATTGATGTCGCGGAACTTTGAAAACGTTTCCCTCTCAAATCCACATATTTCTATGAAGCTCCTGTCCAGCGCCGCCATCTTGCCCGCTGCATTGGTTTGAGTGGGAAGCGTACAGGAAGCTAGGCGCCTTCAATCCTTTCGAAAATTTAAAGTGACAGTGATATGAAAACAGAAATGCTCCATAAACACTCGCATAAATTACCTGTTTTTTATTTATCAAAGCAACAGACTGACATCTGCATCAGTTAAATTTAGGCTGTCATAATCAAGATCTTGACCTTCTAAATGCTGGTGTGGCTGTAGTAGGCTATGTAGACCTATAGAGCTATTTGCATATTTCAGCACCAGCAGTCTGTTTGTAAACAACACATCATTGTTAAAATCAAGCAGCTGAATGTACCTCAAATTATTTTTGTCAGTCATCATCATTACAATATATGTTTTCTATTTGTAGGCGTGAACACTTTTATTGCTGCCAGTGTGTGTGTGTGTGTGTGTGTGTGTGTGTGTGTGTGTGTGTGTGTGTGTTTATGGTGCATTCCCCAGAGGTAGGAGCTTCCTAGTAGGCAACAAGAAGGCAGCTACCTCCCACTTGAAAGCGTTCCAACCAGCAAGTCAAACAAACTACAAACATGGAGGGACAAAAACTACATATCCACTTCTCAAAGATGACAGCAATGTAAACAACAGCATGCATTTTCATTTAGCCGCATTTCATCTTTGAAATACACAATGTCAATATAACTACACCTTAGAAAAGTTGACAGGCTGTTTTGCAACCGTTAACCTGTCCAAATCAACCTTATTTGTCCATAGAATGGTGATGTGAAACATAAACTATTCCTAACACTGTGCGCTGCCATTGCTGTGATGACATCACGATAGTCAATGGGGCGAAGTCGGTTTGCTTCGCTTTTGCCCCAGCTCGCGACTTGAACATTCCGCTTCAACAGGCGTTCCAATGCATTTCAGCAAGTAGGAGGTCAGAAACATACCATCTCCCAACCCTGGGGAATGCACCATTAGTCCTAGGCCTATAGGCCAGATACTAATATGGGACTGGCACTGGCCTGTGAATGAGTAATGTTTGTTTGAGCGCTGTAAGGCTGTTGCATGGCATTATGGCTACACAGAGAGAGAGAGGGGGGTTGATCGATCAGCCAACCTGTATACATTTTGCCACAAATGAATATGCCTTCAATTTTCTCTGTCTTCTTAGCCAGGCCTACAACTTCAACACAATTTTTTTTTTTGCTTACTTGTTTGGTTGTTTGGTTGTTTTTTGTTTTGTTTTTTTGTTACTCTTTATTATGCCTCCACATGGCTCTGTACGTCTCTTTCCCATAGCCACTGTAGGCCTACATCACGTGTGACAAAGGCAGATGTGCCATAGTGTCCTCAGTTCTCCCAAAACTTGACTGCTGATTAACAACTGCATTAAGAAAACAACCAACACAGATAAAATATTACACAATTTACTTTACTGTTACATTTTACTGAATGTCTCTGGGTTGGTTTCTTTGTCCCACCTGTATGCAGTAATAGAAAGCAAGATATCTTTGCGTGTGCTTTTTTTTCTTATAAAAGAGCTGCATAAAGTCCATGAGGTGGCATGCATGTGCCTGGACTTTACTGTGGGAAGCTAACATATGGAGACATTATAGGAAGAGGGAACCCACACGTTGGGCCCAGGGCTGCTGACATCATCTGTAAGGCCCCATCCACCTAAGTACATACAATGTAATAAGGACCAAATTCTGGGGCCCCTCTCTCCCTGGGCCTGGGACAACTGATCCCTTTGTCCCCCATGTCCGTTTCCCTGATTAGGTGCATATAGCAGCCAGTTCACGCTATATAAAGGTATTGCAAAACCCTTGTGCTTTTGTTGCTCGTTTAAAGGTACGTATGTGTCGAGTCACAAGTGGTGTGCTGCATTGATAATGTTTATGTTGGTAGTCAAATTTTCATAATGTGCGTAGTTTCATAAGGTGTATATTTTTCTGAATGTTTTGAAATGATATCAGCTTATCTGTCCTCAGGTTGCTGCCTAACATGATTGCCGTCAAAATCACATTTGGGCTTCTTGCCCTTGTCGCTTTTGCCTATGCTGAGGTAAGTTTGTTGTCAAGTGTATCTACATACTGTGTGTGTGTGTGTGTGTGTGTGTGTGTGTGTGTGTGTGTGTGTGTGCATCTACTCATGTGTTCATCTGTATGCTTGTGTGTAGTGTTTGTATGAGTACAAGTGTGTGAGTGTTTGCTATTGCACAGTGCTATGTCTGTTCTATAATGACGCCATTTGAGTGGCACCTCATAATTGTTTTTCTCATGCTGTTGTTTCTGCTCTGGTGTATTAATGGCCCGCAACTGACCACGGTGCACACCGTAAATCAAGTAAGTGGTTTTCAAGCTGCCAGGTGTTGGAAACATTTCATATGTGTCAAACCAAGTGTGCAGTATTGTCTTTTTATCATTTCAGAGGAGGCAGAGGAGGACTCCTCTGTTTCTGCACGGCTTGAAAAAGCAAACAGAAATGTTGGTAAGACATCGCTCTCACTACTTTGTATTATTATTATTATTGAAGTTGAAATTCCCTCGTCCTTTCACACTTACATTCCTTTGTTCACTTTCATAGTTATTTGCAAAGAAATATCTGCAATAATAATAAAAGGACACCGACATTTAATCCTGTTGAAACCAAAAGAAACCTTTCCAAACTGCTTTCCAAAATTGTTATATATGAACAAATATTACATTATGATTATTACTTAATACTAAATGTGCGCTGCTGGTCCATTACAGTGCGTAGGCCTGACGAGCCTTATGTAGTGGATGACATTGCCTACGACTCTGAGGGGGAGAGGAATGCCGACCCCTGCACCTCCAGAGGCTGTCTGTGGCCCAAGTCCTCTGACGGAAAGGTTTACGTGCCCTACTACATCACCAACCAGTACTGTGAGTATTAAACGTCTGTTTTTACAAGATGTATATGCAATGGCAAAAAGAAGTACTGGTACTCATCTAAAGAGGTACTGTTGAAAATAAGTACTGTATACAGGTATTACTTTAAAAGTCCTGCTACAACAGAGGCCTAAATTGAGAATGGCCGTACTCTGTAGCAGTGAGTATCGGCTACTACCCGCCCACTTAAAGCGCTGGGTGTATGCAAATATAGCATACCCTGTAAGCAAACAGACTGTGAATTCAAAATGGGACTGTCTATCTCGTTGGCATTTTCCTTTTATGTGTGTGACTTGAAATAGATGAAAGAATAAAAGAAGTAAAGATACACCTACAAGTATTGATCTTAATTTTGCAAAGTGCGGGTAGGTTGAAATTTGTGTTTTCAAGCGTCGTAATGGCCGAAAGTCATGACCCTCAATCAATTTATTGATTAATTTGTTAACTGATTTGATTTAATAACTCTTCAGTAGTTCAGCGATTTGGAAACGTTTGTCAATGTAGGAGTGATAGGCCTACATATGTGCATGTGTGTTTGTGCCTGCGTGTGTGTGCGTGCATGCGTGCGTGCGCGCGGGTGTGTTTAGCTGACCGTGAGCGTTCTGTCATTGAGCGTGGTCTTCAGTCCTTCACCAGCTCCACCTGTATCCGCTTTATTCGCTGGAACAACCACAGGGATTACGTCTATATCAAGTCTGACAGCGGGTAGGAGCATCCATTACTGTCTTCACTTATTCAGATCAATGGCCAGGAGTGGAAAGTAACTAATCATGTCTACATTTACTCAAATTACTGTAATTAAGTACTTAATGAGTATTTTTAATTTTGGAAGTGGGTCTATATTTTGACACAAGTATTGTACTTAAACTACATTTGAATCCGACCTGAGTACTGAGTAAAAATCAGATTGATGATGATCAGATTGATGTGATTGATGCTGAAATCAAGAAAAATTGCTCATTTTAGCTTTAACACAAAACCATTTCAATCATTTCAACCCGTGATCTGTCTTAGATTAATGTGTTGGAATGTGATGCTGCATCAATTCCCATGACAGAGTCAGTCTAGTGAAGTTGGCTATTTCAAATTCAAATCGACCTACTTTTTGGAGCGAATTAATGTTGAGAATTTCAATTTGCCTACTGGAAAACTACGCCAGAATAAAGAGTGGACTGATTTAACTTTGATGCTTTGCACCAATACTTCGTAGCTTTGTTGTTATGATAACTATGCAAATGGATGATTGCTTTTACCAAGACGGACAGTGGTCACGAGAGCAATATTCAAGAAAAGAAATTATCATTTAGGTGGGTTGAGGTGGAAATGGAGACTGTTTATCTCCTGTGCCACCGAGCACCATCACAAGAGATCCTCATTAACCCACACTGATGGAGCTTCCTCCGCCAGCACTAGACCAGAGGTTCCCAAACAGGGGGTTGGGACCCCTAGGGTGGGCGCGAACATACTGAGGGGGGGTCGCGGACCAAAGGGACTTGTATTCACTTGTGTGGTTAATAGATGTATGCTGTCTTGTGGATTTCTAGCCTTGGCCATTTTTTTTACCATAAATATTTTCCAGTTTGTCTGCTAATATTTACTGAAATTACAGTATTTTTTACTTTTACTGATTAAGGCAAGCACTTTTACTTTTACTTGACATTTTACATTACATAACACTTAGTTTATATACTTTTATCCAAACCGACTTTGTTATTTTTTAAGTACAGGCAAGGTATTGGTTACAGTCTCTTGGGAACTTCAGCCATGGAGTGAGGTAGGGAGTGGAAGGGTGGAATTTTATCTTATTCTGATCTAAAGTCCAGCTCCTTCACCGTTAGGCCATGGCACCCCCATTTTCAACACAGAGGAGGTACAAATTGTCATCCCGTTCCTCTTCATCTTCCGCAGTTGCTACTCCTATGTGGGCCGCAGAGGTAATGGCCAGAACATCTCTCTGGATCGCCAGGGCTGCATTTACCACAACACTGTTCAGCACGAGCTGCTGCACGCCCTGGGTTTCAACCATGAGCAGTGTCGTAGTGACCGCGACCAGTACATCCGAGTCCTCCTGCAGAACGTGCAGTCCGGTATATACAGTAGGGTCTTTGCCTGCAAGACCCTCCTTCTATTCATCCTTTTGTTCTGTCATTCAGTCTGTAGGCCTATTGAAATTCCATGCATTTGACATATAATCAAAACGTATTTAAATAATGCTGTATTTCTAGTAGGAGTAGGCGTAGTAGGCCTACTTCTAGTTTAGGCCTATTTGAAATTACATTTTTAAACTTATTTACCACATGTTCACTTTTCACACATATTTACATATAACTTCATATCAGATTTTATATTCCAGAAGTGCTAACACTAGCTCTGCTTCACAATGATCCTGACACAATCAACTGTCTCCACTGTATCATTTGAAATAGGCCTGGCATACGCTTTCGACAAGATCGCCACTCTGAACCAGGGCACTCCGTACGACTACAACTCTGTCATGCAGTACCACAAGTGAGTCCAGATTTTCTTCCAATTGAGATTTAGTTTTATCCTTTAAATTAGTGCCACCCCCAGGGAAAAGATTTGCAGTATATATGCAGTAGGGCCTATACTGTGTATGGGCTTTAATGAAGTCTTATAGTATGGAACATATTGTAAAACTACCCATTCTTCATTTTCCTCATATGTAAGTAATGGGGCTGTAACGATATTGTATCGAATCGAGAAATTGTAATACGCAGTCCCACAAAACTGTATCACAGTGCAAGTAGGCAGAATCGTGATATGCCCTTTACAAGTTCTGTTACCCTTCAGACCAGAAACCTACCACATGATATGAGGTGATAAGTCCTTCCAATCTTCAAATCATCATCATTTTTAAGCTTTGTTTGATTTTAGTAGCCTGTTTTAACCTATTCTGCATATAACCTACTGTAGTTATTTTATAACAATGGTAAATAGCGTATCGTATTGCAGTGTATCAAATCGTGGGTCGATGAGAGATCGTACATGATTGTGGAAAAGTCTGCTTGCACCCTCCTTTGGTATAGAGGATAGAGGCACTAGAGAAATAAAGGTTCAGATATACAGTATATAACATTTCATAGTGTAATCCTCTCATTTCTGGATTTCAGGTATGCCTTCTCCAAGAATGGACAGCCGACCATGCAGCCTTACCCCGACCCTAACGTGCCTTTCGGAACAGCCAAGGAGATGAGCAAGAATGACATTCTTAGACTCAACAGGCTCTACAAGTGTTAATGCCAGAGTAAGTACTGTACTGTATACTGTAGTGGTGTCAACAATAATCGATTCGGCAATGCATCACAATGCAGGACAGGACAATTTAATAATAGATTCGGTAAGTGCCATAATCGATGCAGCAAGTTTCAATTACTTCCGTGGGAATTCCAGAGCAAATGACCTTTAAAATAAAAAAAGCATTGGATGTATCGAATTGCAATGCATCGTAGAATCGCACTGAAACAATTTGTATCGAAACATTACCTCCCGAATCGTAATCTTATCGAATCGTAAGGGCAGTGCCAATTGCACACCAATAGTATACGGTACTGTATAGTATTACACTCAAGTAATTGAAATGAGAAATAATTTGTGTGTGTGTGTGTGTGTGTGTGTGTGTGTGTGTGTGTGTGTGTGTGTGTGTGTGTGTGTGTGTGTGTGTGTGTGTGTGTGTGTGTGTGTGTGTGTGTGTGTGAAAATACATGTTCATGAGTGTGCATGTGTGAAAACATGGAAACAGTTGATAACATATTAATTATGGTTTTAGGACTAACAAGATCACATTTCCATTTCTGCCTGAACAGGAGAACAGCTGGACATGTTTTTTCAGACTGCAGCCATTGCCAGCAATTAAAAGTTGATGAAAAGTATCACTGTGTGAGTGTGCACTCATTTCCTGCATAATGACTATGTTAGAGAGAAGTACAGAATCCCACAAGCTGTCGAATAATAATGCTGCAAGTCTAGTATTTATTTCATTCAACAGAAGTGAGTGGATTTGAAACAGATCATTCACCTGATCCATGTTTTTATAGATTTATGTTTTTATAGATTAGAGATCACACACCAGCATCATGCAGGGAATATCATATCAGATAACCTGTGAACATAAATATGGGAGTTG
Organism: Engraulis encrasicolus; assembly: GCF_034702125.1. NCBI lineage: Eukaryota > Metazoa > Chordata > Actinopteri > Clupeiformes > Engraulidae > Engraulis > Engraulis encrasicolus. The sequence continues at coordinate 13,374,395 of NC_085860.1, forward strand.
AAAATGCTGTTTGAACATTTGAATAGCCATTTTTTTCCAACGGGCCTCAACTCATGTACTGTTTAAAGCAGTATGTCTCCACTCTGATATTCCCACTGCCTATCATGCTGCCTTCACCATACACCACCAACCATCCCATTAGAACCTCTTTCTTGCTTCCTTCAACTTTAGGCTACTTGCAGTTACACACATACACAGACACACAGCACATACATGCTTCGATGGTATATTTAAAGGTGCGGTATGTAATATTTGTAGTATTTTGTTTCCAGAATTCATTCTGCTCATTCCCAAATGTTAACTTTCACAAATACTTACAACCAACAACAAATTCAAAATAGTCATTATGAATTGCTAAATTATTCTTTTCATGAAAAGGTGGATCTTCTACGTGTCCACCATTTTGAATTTCCAGTAATAGGCATTGTTAGCTGCAAAATGTACTGTACTCCGGTCATACTAGTAAATATGTGTCTATTAGTAAATATTCATCAAATGATCAAATTTGGCATTAGGTAGCACAAGTTGCAATGAGCAGCATAGTTGCAATAGGCCTACCTAATCTGGCCACCATCCTATATACTGCACCTTTAACAAACCCCAACAAATGCACCTACAGTATCATCCAATGTGAGTCACTCAACACTAGAGCCACACACTAGAGCCTCTTCAGCTCTGTTTGGTTGAATTGGTTTTCTACATATATCAAATGTAGTATTGTCTCCTCCTCGTGTGGGTACTGAATGCAATTCCACATAAACCTTTTGATGCTCTGACTCATGTCTCTTGTAATTCAACATATCTGTTACATTAAATAAAAAAAATAATATCCCCCCACACACACACTACACACACACGTATTATTGGTGTTGTATTATATGGGGTGATATGATCACTCAATATCTAAAAATTATAAATGTGAGTATGAGCCGTCCCATGACGGAATTTATTAAGCGCAACCACAGCACAGAGCCAACAGTTTACCGGTCGCTATAGTGACTTTGTATGCCACTGGACATGACAGGTCCTGTCTGCACAGCTTAAAAAAAAGAGGTTAAGATTACCGGTTAACCCGGTTAACCACCGGTTAATGAGGCTCAGTAGCCGGTTAAGATTTTTTTACATTTTCGCCATCCCTATTCAAAAATTTTCTTCAAAATATTACTAGAAAAATGTTGAACAGAAATATTGGCCAATATATTTGATGATGAAAGACTTATGTTTTAATGTTATGTACGTGTAAAGTACCTTTACTTCTTATCTATATTTAAATGACCTACAAAATATAGGCAACTTGGAGTGCTTGCTGTTTTATATTGGCTGTACTGATAACACTTATTACTTGTCACACTGTCATTTAAGAACACATTCAATATTTGATTAGTTTAGTTTGGTTGGTTTATTTCAACAGGGACCATGTGCAAAGTACACTAGTTACAAAAGTAAAGAGATGACCTGCACCAGATAATATAGCGTACAAGCTAATTTCCATCTGCAGTTCTTGGGCAGGTGAAAAACATTTGTCCTTTATCCAGCAGTGAGAAGCAAGCATGTGTCACACATCAGTTTCATGCCGATATCACCTCTTATGACAACATCAGGCCAAATGGGGTCAGCTGTCTCAGGCCCAGGGAAAGTGGGGAGCCAGATTTCAGTCCCCATTACATTGTATGTATTGAAAGGGGGGCCTTTTCAGATGATTTTGTCCTGGGCCCGGTCAAAGCTGTCAGTGGCCCTGATTGCAAGTGAACTGCCGTATATAAGACAGACTGGCAGGCAGAGTTGGTTGACGTTTGACTGCTGGACAAGTAAAGGGTAAGTTTCAGTCTTTGCTATGAATCTGCAGTGGATCTTGGCCAATGTTAATGCCACACTAGACATCTTTTCAATCAATGTTGTGTGGGCTTCATCATTGACACATGTCAATGGGTCAGCATTATTGTGTGTGTGATAAGCCTGGCTGACAATGTGATACTTAACAACATTTATAAAACAGTTGTGCATTATCATCAAGTTGTTTATAATCACAGTGAAACCATATATTCATGCAGATTTTTTATTGTGTTTTTTGTGCTGTCCATGGGACGGGATGTTGTCAGACTGGTTTCATTCTACGTGATCTCATGTGTCTGGCTTCTCCTGTAGACGCTGAAGATGTTTGTTCAAATCATTCTTGGGGTTTTTGTCCTCTCCTCCGCCTGCGCTGAGGTTTGTACAGCGTGTGTGTGCGTCCGTGCGTCTGTATGTACGTGCATGCATGTGTGTGTGTGAATTCTACATATGAATGCTTATATAATAAAAATATCATGTTTTTGTCTTTTCTCATATTCATACACCTATCCTGACCCTAATATGTGTAAGTTTCTTGCCATATTCATTCCTACTGTCAATACTACTGTATGTATTGCACTCATATGCCTATATGATTTTCAGTTTGTGAGTAATTCAAGTGTATTGACATCTTTGTTAATGATTTCCTTCTAGAGGAGGTTGGTGTTGAGGACACCTCTGTGTCTGGAAGACTTTATAGAGCAAACAAGGATGTAGGTAAGAGATTTCTTAACCCATTGTGTCCTGGAGCGACATATACGCTGCATTCCATTTCTTGAGATTTGAGCTGTTTTATTGAAAATGTGGGCATGTTAGAGCTGACTGAGCACATTCTACAGTAGTACAAGATGAAGGTTCTAGCTTTTAAATGCAACTTATTTCATGTTTTTATGTGCTTCGGAGGCTAAGATATTTAGGTTTTAATAGGGAGAGGGCACCCACAAGGGGCTTGGGCTAAAATGGGTTAATTGGGTACTCAAAAGACGCTTTACATGAAGTTCATAGACACAAACGCACACACACACACAGACACACGCACACACACGCACAAACACACATGCACACACACACACTACAACACATACAGAGAGAGGAAGTGAGGGGGTAAAAGTGGGATTTGGGGTGAGGGGGTTAAGGCCCAGGCCTCAATAAATAAATGTGATTTCAGGTGCTTTTTGAACGTAGCCAATGTGGCTTGGCGGATATGTAGAGGTAGACTGTTCCAAAGGGTGGGGACAGCAACACAGAATGTTTTGTAACTTAACTGGGAGCCAGTGAAGCTGATTGAGTGCGGGGGTAATATGTTGCCACCGCTTTGTGTGTGTGAGGATCCTGGCATTCATGTTTTGGACATGCTGTAGTCTGTCCAGTGCTTTGGGCGGAAGACAATATGACAGTCCAGACTGGAGGTGATGAAGGCATGGATCAGAGTCTCCACAACGGACTCTGACAGTGAGGGTCGGAATCTGCAGATGTTTTTGAGGTGGAAGAAGGCGGATTTGGTGATATTACTGAAGTGGGCTTGGAGTGAGAGATTACAGTCCAGGTTAACACCCAAGTTACACACTTCTTGCAAGGTCCTGATGGTACAGCCATCCACATTCAGTAGGATATCCCCCTCTTCCTTAGACAGAGATGGAGGGGCCACCACCATGTGCTCCGTCTTGTTGTTGATTATCTCAGTTTTATAACTTTTGAGTTTGAGAAAGGTGTGGTTCATCCGGTATTTAATGTCAGTGAGGGAGCAAGTGAGGGTGGAGAATGAAGAGAATGGGGCCCAGGACTGAACCTTGAGGTACTCCGTGTATGACAGGGGTGGTGTGAGATTTGTGTTGATTGATGGTGATATAGTGGAATCTTTCAGACAGTTCAGATTTAAACCAGCAGCGGGCGGTGTTGGTGAGGCCAATGGGCTCCAGAAGGTTTAGAAGGGTGTTATGTAGTAGCGGTGTCCACAATAATCGATTTGGCAATGCAATGCAATGCGGGGCATGGACAATTCAATTCAATGCGGCAAGTTCCAGAATCGATGCGGCAATTTTTTTAAAGGGACATTGTGTGAGATTTCTTTTGTTTATTTCCCGAATTCATGCTACCCATTCACTAATGTTACCTTTTTCATGAATACTTGCCACCACCATAAAATTCTAAGTATTCATTATGACTGGAAAAATTGCACTTTTCATACGTGAAAAGGGGGATCTTCTCCATGGTCCGCCATTTTGAATTTCCAGAAATAGCCATTTTTAGCAGCAAAAATGACTGTATTTGGGCCATACTAGAAAATATTAGTTTATGACTTAGTAAACTTTCATGAAAAGATCAAATTTGGCATTAGGCAACTCAGTTTCAATGAGCATTATATTTGGCCATTTCCTGCACAGTGTCCCTTTAAGTTTCAATTACTTCCGTGGATATTTCAGGAGCAAATGAATGTTAAATTGGAGATGGAGTATAAAAAGTGGCTTCGAGCCCAACAAACATGTTCACACTGATGGTCTGAGCCTCTACACAGTGTACACGCACACACGCACACACACACTCACATAACACATGGCCCTATTTTGGGACCTTTTTCTTTTCTCTTTTCCTTTTATTTACATGCATGCCTTTTGCTTCTGTAGTGGGTTTTATTTATTTTGTTACTAACAGTCTGTTTTATTTTAAAGTCTATTGCTTGTAAACATCTAGCCTGCCTATTGGACACCAGATGGAAATTAGCCCTTGGGCTACAATCTGGCATATTTACATATATGTACATGTATGTATATGTTCATTAATGTGCAATGTCCTGAACAAATAAAGTAAAGTAAAGTAAAGTAAAAGTAAATTAAATAAAAGCACTTCAAAGCATTGAAAACTGCAAGACTGACAGAAAACAGCCAATAAAATGTTGCTCAGTATCTGACTACTTGTATTGCCTCATCATGACTGATGAAACATTTGCTTTGCTTTCAGTAGAAATCTAATGCATTGCAATGCAGAATTGAATCGAAGCGAATCGAATCGAATCGAATCGTTACCTCCCGAATCATAATCGAATCGTATCGTGAGGGCAGTGCCAATGCACACCACTATTATGTAGTAATTTATTTTGTCGAAGGCAGCACTGTCGTCAAAGAGGAGGATATAGTGGGGAAAAAAGGGAAAAAATTAATTCCTTCAATCTTTCCTTGAAATCTTTATTTCCTTTGGGTTAAATAAAGGATCTTTTCTCTGCTACTGATTCATATGAAACTTTATTAGATGTGAAATCCCACTCTTCTTGTGTGTTATCTTATATTATATTATATTATATTATATTATATTATATTATATTATATTATATTATACAGTCTATTTAGCAGATGTTTTTATCCAAAATGACAAGAGCTCAAGCAATTTACAAAGCGTGGGGACCCAGATGTTAACACTGAGTGTGTTTGCCTGTTTGACTAACTGTGCGCTGCCTTTCTGTCTTAAGTGCGTAGGCCTGATGAGCCTTATGTAGTGGATGACATTGCCTACGACTCTGAGGGGGAGAGGAACGCTGACCCCTGCACTTCCAGAGACTGCATGTGGCCCAAGTCCTCAGACGGTCTGGTCTATGTGCCCTACTTCATCACCAATGAGTACTGTGAGTATTAAACACCTGTTTTGGTGTTTGCAATGGCAAAAAATAAGTGCTGGTAGGCCTACTCACCTAAAAAAGGTACTGTTGAAAAGAAGTATTGTATACAGCTAAAATTGACAATTGCCCGTACTCTGTAGCAATGAGCATAGGCTACCCGCCCACTTAAAGCACTGGGTGTATGTAAGTACCATAAGCAATCAGATGGTGAATTCAAAATAGGGCTGGCTATGTCATTGGCATTCTCCTTTTATACAGTATGTGTTACTTGAAATAGAATAAAGAATAAAATAAGTATTGATCTGCTAAAGAATGCAAAATGTGTAGCCTGATAAACCAGACTAAATGTGGATGTCTAATTTAGTCTGGCCTCGATGCATAATACATCCGAAGATTGTTGATGAGAACAACCTTCCCTCAAAACCCTGCCCGCTTTGATTCAAAACACATCTTTGTGTTGTAATTGGTTTGCCAGATTCATGGCATTCTGGCTTCATTGAATCATTATGCGAGGCCAGACCCACCCGTAGACAAAACATTTTGTCGTCCAGCGGGTGGCGCTGGTTCACCAGGCTACAAAATGTGTGTTTTCAAGCTTCGTAATGGCCAAAAGTCAATCTATTGGTTCTTGATTTGTTAATTGATTTGATTTAACAACTCGATTTTTGGAAGCCTTTGTCAGTGAAGAAGTGATAAATAATGTATTTGTGTGTGTGTCTGTGTGTGCGTGGGTGCGTGCGTGTGTGCGTGCGACGTGCGGGCGTGCGGGCGTGTGCGTGTGTGTGTGTTTAGCTGACCGTGAGCGTTCTGTCATTGAGCGTGGTCTTCAGTCCTTCTCCAGCTCCACTTGTATCCGCTTTGTGCGATGGAGCAACCAGAGGGATTATATTTACATCAAGTCTGACACCGGGTAGGAGTCACCATTACTGTCTACTGTGCTGAGAAAACTAATGCTGCAGGTTAGGACTTGGTGCTTGGTCTCTCCATCTCCATGAAATCACAAAATTACACCATATTTTAAATTACATTACATTTAGTTGACACTTTTATCCAAAGCAACTTACAGTTATTTTTTAAGTACAGGGTATTGGTTACAGTCCCTGGAGCAATGTGGGGTTAGGTTCCTTGCTTAAGGGCACTTCAACCATGAAGAGAAGTAGGTAGTGGAAGGGTGGGATTCAAACCAGCAACCTTCTGATCAAAAGCCCATCTGCTTAACCACAAGGCCACGGTCTACCATATTCAACAAGGAGTACTTTCCCTCTCATCTTCCGCAGGTGCTACTCTTACGTGGGCCGTCTCGGTAATGGCCAGACCCTCTCTCTTGGTCGCCAGGGCTGCATCTACCACAACACTGTTCAGCACGAGCTGCTGCACGCCCTGGGCTTCAAGCATGAGCAGTGTCGTAGTGATCGCGACCAGTACATCCGAGTCCTCCTGCAGAACGTGCAGTCCGGTAGGATAGGGGCTTTGGACCCGGGTGCTATAGGGCCTTTGGGTCCAGTAGTACTGTATAAGGGGCTTTGCCTACTCCACCCTCTTTCTGGTTCTCCTTTTTCACTTCCATTCACTTTGCAATAACAAATATGAGAACATATGACATGACATAACAATGTTCATTTGAAATTATACATAATTTTTACATTATACCTTATTTTTACACAGACATATAATATTTAAACGTAGAGCTCACACTTTGACAGTGTTTCACAATGGTCCTGATACAATGAATTATCTCATTTGAAATAGGCCTGGAGTACGCTTTCGACAAGATCGCCACTCTGAACCAGGGCACTCCGTACGACTACAACTCTGTCATGCAGTACCACAAGTGAGTCCAGATTTTCTTCCTTATCATGTTCAGTTTTATCCTCTAAAATAGTGCCTGGTGATTGTAACACTCACGTCACCCCCATCCCTTAGAACACTCACCGGCCACTTTTATTAGGAACACCTCTCTAGTGCTGGGTTGGACCCCCTTTTGTCCTCGGAATTGCCTTAAAGTGGTAGTTCGCTATTTTAGACATTAAGCCCTGTTTGTGTGACTTCTGGGGTGAAGTAGAGATGTTCTCATCACAATTTTGACATTTGGTGCTGAACGGAGCATTTGGGTATCCAAGACTGCAGCCCCCCCACCTTTACATTGACTCCAATAGAGCACTCAAGCAATCGATTATAAAATGGCATTAAACTTTTGTTTGAGAAGACATGGAACTCACCGTGTGGTCAGTGGTAGACAGCGATAAATTGACCCGAAAATTGCAGCGAAACATGCCTTCTAACTGTTGTTTAGCATTTGGCGGACCTATTTTTCCCCAGACGCCGTTGAATAGCAGTAGACATCCAGCCAGTAGGTAGCGATAGTGTGTTGTTTATGTAGCCATCAAGGAGCGAGGTAGAACGGCTATCTTTGAGCGGGACTGGCTACAAAAACTACAGCTTGCATACAAACCATAGATAGTAACGTAAACAAACGCACCCCCATTTCCGGTCGCGCGGAGTAATACTAGTCAAACCAATACAATCAATGAAGACGGACAATAATGAATATATCTTCTCTGGAAGCGTATTTCGCGGTGATTTTCGAGCCAACGTATCGCTGCCCACCTCTGACCACTCGGTGAGTTTCATGTCTCTGCAAACGAAAGTGTCACGGATCAGACAGACGACCAGAGGACCACAATTGCGTCACACAAGGAGATTTATTGAAGTTAGGGAAAGGGGAGTTGGGAGTGAGTGAGGGTTCCAGGGGTTTCAGTGCTGAAGGAGGTTACCAGGGTTACAGGGGTCCCAGTGGTCCGTCCAACGTGCTGTGTGCGTGTCCCCCCCCCAGTGGCAGTGAAGAGTCCAACGGAGCCGGTGGTGGGTGGTCCAGTAGTCCTGGTTGGGGGGGGGGAACACAAACACAACAGCACGATGAAACAAGGCAGAAGTACAGTTCAAGAGAAATCCAAAATCGTTGTGAAAAGTCAGAAGGCTGGTCAGAATTACCGGGGTGGAAGAGTAGTCGGGAGTCGAGAAGGCAGAAGGCAGGTCTTGTTTTCCGGGGAAGAAGAATTGTCAGGGTACAGGCGGGTCCGGGGTCACAAAGGAGTAGTCAGGTAGAATTGCGAGCAAACAGGTTCAGGGTGTGAGCTTTGCAGACGATCTGACAAAGTAGAGCTGAAAGACAAGGCTTTAAATACTGGGAGAGGTTAGTGGGTAATGTAGTGCAGCTGGCAGAGTAATCAGAGGGGAGCAGGGCAGAGACAGGTGGAGCTAGTTTGGGTGAGTAGAGAGTGGTGAGCAGCACTGTGGCAGATAATTGAAACCAATTAAGGTGGTGAACTGGTGGAGTGAGATGGCTCATGACAGAACCCCCCCCCCCCAAGGGACGGCCCCAGAAGTCCCAAGAGCAACACCGCGCTGGGCGGGCGGAGGGGAGCAGGCGGCGGGCTAGAACTCCTCAGAATGGTCCGAGTGAACGTCCAGATCCTCGGAGGAAGGCGGAGAGCCATGATCGGGGGACGGGACAGGGTCAGGGTCTGAGACAGGGCCAGGTGCAGGACAGAAGGCAGAGCGGGCAGGACGGCCAGGGGCTCCCCGGAGGCGGCCCCTACGGGTCACGGGCACTGGAACAGGGTCAGGGCTAGGCACAGGATGAGAAGTCAGGTGGGCAGGACGGTTAGGAGCCCCTCTGGGGCGCCCCCTCCGGATTGCAGGTTGATCAGGATGTAGCCGGTGGAAGGCGGTGATGAGAGTCCGATCCACAATTCGACCAGACGGCACCCAGGTCCTCTCCTCAGGTCCATAGCCCTCCCAGTCGACGAGGTACTGGAGACCCCTACCCCTTCTCCTGGACCGAAGCAGGCGGCGGACGGTGTACACTGGACCACCATCGACGAGCCTTGGAGGAGGAGGAGGAGGTGCAGCAGGGACCAGAGGACTCACGTGAATGGGCTTGATCTTAGACACATGGAAAGTGGGGTGCACCCTCATGGAATTAGGCAATTGGAGCCGGACAGCAGTCGGACTGATCACCTTCTCGATAGGGAATGGGCCTAGGAACCGAGGTGCCAGCTTACGTGACTCCACCCTAAGTGGGAGGTCCTTGGATAATAACCACACCCTTTGGCCCACACGGTAGGTGGGAGCAGGACTTCTCCGGCGGTTGGCTCCAGTCGTGTACCTGGCAATGGACTTGAGGAGTGTGGCACGGGCTTGTGACCAGGTGCGTCGACATCGGCGGGCAAAGGCAAGTGCAGATGGGCAGGTAACCTCCCCTTCCTGGCTGGCGAATAGAGGAGGCTGGTATCCATAGACACATTGGAAGGGGGACATACCGATGGCAGAGCAGGTCAGAGAATTATGTGCATACTCCACCCATGTCAACTGCTGCGACCAGGAATGGGGGTTGCGGGATGACATGCATCGCAGTGCCTTCTCGAGCTCCTGATTTGTGCGCTCTGACTGCCCATTGGATTGGGGATGGAATCCGGAGGTCAGACTGACCGTGGCTCCCAGCAGGTGGCAGAACTCCTTCCAAAAGGCAGAGGAAAATTGTGGGCCACGGTCAGAAACTACATCCTTGGGCAGCCTGTAGATACGGAAGACGTGTTCCAGGACCACCTGGGCGGTCTCCTTGGCGGTTGGGAGCTTGGGAAGGGAAACGAAGTGTGCCATTTTGCTGAAGCGGTCAACTATGGTTAGAATGACCGTCATGCCACTGGAAGGGGGTAGCCCAGTGACAAAGTCAAGGGAGATGTGGGACCAGGGGCGTGTGGGCACAGGCAGAGGCTGCAGCAATCCGGCTGGGGGCTGGCAGGACGACTTGTTTTGGCTGCAGGTGGGACAGGCCTGGACAAATTCTCGTACATCCTTTCTCAGAGAGGGCCACCAGAACCTCTGGTCGAGCAGGTCGTAAGTACGGTTAGCGCCAGGGTGACAAGCTAGACGGGAGTCGTGGCCCCACTGAATGACCTGGGACCTCAGGTTTTTGGGGACAAAGAGGCGGTCAGCTGGGCAAGCGCTGGGACCTGGCTGGTTACGGAGAGCTTTCAGCACCTGTTCTTCGATATCCCAGGTCAGAACTGCTACGATGCAGGGGCTGGGCAGAATTGACACAGGATCCTTGGAGGGGGTGTCATCCTTCTGGAATTGGCGGGAGAGGGCGTCTGGCTTGGTGTTACGTGATCCAGGCCGGTATGACAGAGTAAAGTTAAACCTTGTGAAGAACAGGGCCCAGCGGGACTGCCTTGAGTTCAACCGTTTGGCTGTGCGGATGTACTCCAAGTTTTTATGATCAGTCCAAACGAGGAATGGAACGGTGGACCCCTCCAGCCAGTGACGCCATTCTTCAAGGGCAAGCTTTACAGCTAGCAGCTCTCGGTTCCCTATGTCGTAGTTGCACTCTGAGGGGGACAACCGACGTGAGAAAAAGGCACAGGGATGGAGCTTCTTATCCTCCGCAGCCCACTGAGAAATTACAGCCCCGACTCCCACATCAGAGGCGTCTACCTCCACAATGAATTGGCGGTCCACATCGGGCATCTGGAGGATGGGAGCGGAGGTGAACCTAGCCTTGAGGATGCTGAAGGCTTTGTCAGCTGCTGGGGTCCAGGTGAAGGGTTGCTTGGTGCTGGTTAGAGCAGTGAGAGGAGCAGCAACGGTACTGTAATTGCGGACAAACTTTCTATAAAAGTTGGCAAACCCCAGGAACTGTTGCAGCTTCTTTCTGTTCTCTGGGACTGGCCATGAAGTGACTGCTGATACTTTGGCTGGATCCATTTGAATACTTCCTTCAGCCACGATGTACCCCAGGAAGGCCACTGTCTTGACGTGAAACTCACATTTTTCCGCCTTCACATAAAGGGAATTCTCCAGGAGTCTATGAAGGACTTGCTGGACATGGCGGGTGTGTTCAGACAGGTTTCTGGAGAATATTAAAATGTCATCAAGGTAAATGAAGACAAATTTGTTTAACATGTCCCGTAGCACGTCATTCACAAGGGCCTGGAACACAGCAGGAGCATTGGTGAGGCCAAAAGGCATAACTAGATACTCGTAATGGCCTGTTGGTGTGTTGAAGGCAGTTTTCCATTCATCCCCCTCCCGGATCCGCACTAAGTGGTAAGCGTTTCTGAGATCCAACTTTGTAAAGACAGTGGCTCCCTGGAGCAATTCAAAGGCAGAGGAGAGCAAAGGCAGAGGGTAACGGTTCTTTACCGTGATGTCGTTGAGTCCCCTGTAATCGATGCAGGGGCGAAGAGATCCGTCTTTCTTCCCCACAAAGAAAAAGCCAGCACCAGCAGGAGAAGAAGACGGGCGGATTAACCCTGCAGAGAGACAGTCATTGATGTAGTCCTCCATGGACTGTCTTTCAGGGGCAGACAAAGAATAGAGGCGGCCTCTGGGAGGAGCTGTTCCAGGGAGGAGGTCGATGGCACAGTCGTACGGTCGGTGAGGGGGCAGAGATGTGGCCCTGGCTTTATTAAACACTTCTCTGAGACCATGGTAGCACTCTGGGACACTGGAGAGGTCAGGAGCGGAGTTGGTTGGTACTGGTCAAGGGGGTAGTGCAGCAGCAAGTAGGCAGGTTCGATGGCAGTCCTCTCCCCACTCCCTGATCACCCCGGTCACCCAGTCGAGCTGAGGATTGTGCCGGCGGAGCCATGGGTAACCCAGGATGAGGGGTTGGCCTGGAGAGTGGAGCAGGTGAAACTGGATGGCTTCTTGATGGTTTCCAGACAGGCTCATCAAGACAGGGGCTGTGACATGAGTGACCGATCCAAGTAAGTGTCCGTCCAGTGCCCGGGCAGGAATAGGGGGTGTCAAGCGGAGGTTCTCCAGTCCCAGTTGGTGAGCCAGCTTGATGTCCATGATGTTGGCTTCAGCGCCCGAATCCACCAGAGCAGCCAGGGTGTGAGAGGAGTCAGAGAGACGGAGGTGAACTTGAAGCAGAGGTTTGCGGTCGGAGGACTGGACAGTCATTGAGCTCAACCGGACTCCCCCTATGTCCGATGAGCTTCGGCTTTTAAAGGGCAGGTTGCAACACGATGTCTCTCACCTCCACAGTAGAGACAGAGGTTTGAGGAGAAGCGGCGCTGGCGCTCGGCAGGAGAGAGAGAGGCTCGTCCAATTTCCATAGGCTCAGACTGGTCAAGCTGGCTTGGTTGAGAAGCAGGAGATGGCAAGGGCCCAGTCGAAGTTCTGTGAATGCCGGTGGTTGGTGGATTTTGGCGCCCCCTCTCACGACGGCGAGTCTGTATTCTCCTGTCGATCCGGACAGCCAGTGCGATGGCTTCATCAAGGGTGGAAGGCAGTTCATGGGAGACCAACTCGTCCTTGATATAGTCAGCCAAGCTGTGGAAGAACGCGTCCACCAAGGATGGTGTGTTCCAAGAACTCCGTCTGGCCAAGGTTCTGAAGTCAATCGAATGGTCGGCGACTGTACGTCTGCCTTGACGAATGGTGAACAATTCACGGGATGCCTCTGCGGTTGGTGAATCCAGGTCAAATACCTTCAGCATCTCCTCAGCAAACAGGTCAAAGGTTGCACATGCCGGGGTTTGACGTTCGAACTCTGCCGTTCCCCAGAGTCGAGCTCGGCCAGTCAGGTGAGTAATGGCATATCCGACTTTAGCCCCTTCAGTGGCGAAGGTTCTTGGCTGCAAGGAGAATTGAAGTCGGCAGCTGACCAGGAACGGCCGGACCTGGGTTGGATCACCGTTGAACCGCTCTGGGTTTCCAATATTGGGCTCTGGTGCATTGGCAGCAGCTGCAGTGACCGGTGCAGATGAGTCGGGGGCTGGATTGGTGGGCAGAGTGGCTGGAGCTGGACCGGTGGGCAGAGTGGCTGGAGCTGGGCCGGCGGGCGGAGTGGCTGGAGCTGGGCCGGCGGGCAGAGAGGCTGGGGTAAGGTTGGTGAGGAGTTGGATGATCATGCCGAGTTGTTGTTGCTGATACTGGACCTGTTGCTGTTGCTGCTGGAACTGCTGCTGTTGCTGCTGGAACTGTTGATGCTGTTGGTGGCCGACCTGAAGGAGGGAGGCAATGTCGCCAGTCATGCGGTTCACCTCTCTCTCATTGTGTTCCAGACGTTGCATGGCAGTGGGTTGCTCAGGTTCGTCGGTTTCCATGGTGGCAGAAGTGTGCGCTGGGTCCATGGTTGGTCAGATCGTACTGTCACGGATCAGACAGACGACCAGAGGACCACAATTGCGTCACACAAGGAGATTTATTGAAGTTAGGGAAAGGGGAGTTGGGAGTGAGTGAGGGTTCCAGGGGTTTCAGTGCTGAAGGAGGTTACCAGGGTTACAGGGGTCCCAGTGGTCCGTCCAACGTGCTGTGTGCGTGTCCCCCCCCCAGTGGCAGTGAAGAGTCCAACGGAGCCGGTGGTGGGTGGTCCAGTAGTCCTGGTTGGGGGGGGGGAACACAAACACAACAGCACGATGAAACAAGGCAGAAGTACAGTTCAAGAGAAATCCAAAATCGTTGTGAAAAGTCAGAAGGCTGGTCAGAATTACCGGGGTGGAAGAGTAGTCGGGAGTCGAGAAGGCAGAAGGCAGGTCTTGTTTTCCGGGGAAGAAGAATTGTCAGGGTACAGGCGGGTCCGGGGTCACAAAGGAGTAGTCAGGTAGAATTGCGAGCAAACAGGTTCAGGGTGTGAGCTTTGCAGACGATCTGACAAAGTAGAGCTGAAAGACAAGGCTTTAAATACTGGGAGAGGTTAGTGGGTAATGTAGTGCAGCTGGCAGAGTAATCAGAGGGGAGCAGGGCAGAGACAGGTGGAGCTAGTTTGGGTGAGTAGAGAGTGGTGAGCAGCACTGTGGCAGATAATTGAAACCAATTAAGGTGGTGAACTGGTGGAGTGAGATGGCTCATGACAGAAAGTTTAATGCCATTTTATGATTGATTGCTTGAGTGCTTCATTGGAGTCAATGTAAAGGTGGGGGGGCTGCAGTCTTGAATACCCAAATGCTCCGTTCAGCACCAAATGTCAAAATTGTGATGAGAACATCTCTACTTCACCCCAGAAGTCACACAAACAAGGCTTAATGTCTAAAATAGCGAACTACCACTTTAACTGCCTGCAACAATACTCGGTTGCATTCCAACAAAGATAAATTGGTACTAATTGGCCCAAATTGTGCTAAGAAAATATCCTCATGCCATTATATGCCCAGAGGCGCATCTTGTCACCAGGCAAGGCAGGCAGCCGCTTGGGGCCCCCAAGCCCCTAGATAGTGAATAACAGCTCACACTTTACCACAGTAGTGGCGAATTTGGTTCATATGTTCATTCCTTTGCATTTTTGCTTGGGGCCCCATCTGATCCTAGAATCGCCTCTGTATATGCCCAGCCTGAAACGTTGATGTAAGGCTGGGTCAATCCATGTTTTCATGTTGTTGACGCCAAACTCCGACCATTCCACCTGAGTGTTGCAGTAGATCAAGACTCATCAGACCAGGCAACATTTTTCCGATCTTCTTTTGTCTCATTTTCCTGTTCTTAGCTGACAGGAGTGGCACCAAATGCGTTTTTTTGCTGCTGTAGCTCATTTGCCTCAAGATTTGATGTGCTGTGTAATCAGAGATTCTCTTATGCATACCACAGTTGTAATGAGTGGTTATTTGAATTAATGTTGCCTTTGTATCAGCTCAAACCAGTCTGGCCATTCTCCTCTGACCTCAGCCATCAACAAGGCATTTTTGCCCACAGAACCGCCGCTCATTGTGTTTTTTTCTTTTTCGGACCATTCTTTGTAAATCCTAGAGATGGTTGTGTGTGT
The DNA here is from genome assembly GCF_034702125.1 of Engraulis encrasicolus. NCBI lineage: Eukaryota > Metazoa > Chordata > Actinopteri > Clupeiformes > Engraulidae > Engraulis > Engraulis encrasicolus. The sequence continues at coordinate 13,389,604 of NC_085860.1, forward strand.
GAATACTCCAGTAGATCAGTATTTTCTGAAATAGGCCTACTCAAATCAAGCCCTTTCGGAACCAACAGCCATGTGTAATATTCGATTTCAAGACGGGCTAAGACTGTCAACGGGTGCATCGATAGCTGTCAATCATTCCACAAGGTGCTACTGGAGTATTTTTTGTCAGCACAAATATTAATTTCAATAATACATTTTGAAATATTTAATTTTTTATTCTATTTGCTCTCTCGTTTCTATTGTGCCTTGGAACCAATGACATATCTTTGTGGATTTCAGGTATGCCTTCTCCAAAAATGGACAGCCCACCATGGAGCCTTACCCCGACCCTAACGTGCCTTTCGGAACAGCCACGGAGATGAGCAAGAATGACATTCTTAGAGTCAACAGGCTCTACAAGTGTTAATGACAGAGTAAGTACTATACCACAGAGACTGGATAAGATATAATACTCTTAGAATCTCTATATACAGTATACTGTAAACTGTGTGTGTGTGTGTGTGTGTGTGTGTGTGTGTGTGTGTGTGTGTGTGTGTGTGTGTGTGTGTAAATGCATGTTTATGAGTGTGCATATGTGTACGTGCGTGTGAAAGCAGTTGAGGACATGTTTTAAGGACTAACAAGATCCCATTTCCATTAATGGAAACAGTTGATAACATATTAATTATGATTTGAGGACTAACAAGATCACATTTCCATTTTTGCCTGAACAGGAGAACAACAGGACGTGTTTTTCAGACTGCAGCCATTGTCAGCTATTAAAAGTTTATGAAAAGTATCACTGTGTGAGTGTGCACTTATTTCCTGCATAATGACTATGTTAGAGAGAAGTAGAAAATCCCACACGCTGTCGAATAATAATGCTGCAAGTCTAGTAATTATTTCATTCAACAGAAGTGAGTGGATTTGAAGCAAATAATTCACATGATTTATGTTTTGTAATAGATTTGTACACAAATACTGAAACTACGTATATTAGAGCTAAAACAACAACATCATGTAGGAATATTAGATAACATGTGAACACAGCACACACATGCTTCGATGGTATATTTAGAGTAGAGTAGTAGAGTAGAGTAACTTTATTGATCCCCGAGGAGAAATTCAGGTATCAAGTAGCTTACATCAATACACATAATGTATTTAAATGTACTTAAAGGTGCGTTATATACTGTATATGTGTAGCAGGCCTACTTTGACAATTTGGGCTGAAGCCCACACCTGACTACGCCAGCCCTGAGGGCTATTCCCCTCAGAGCAAAAGTTAAGTTAACTTGGAGAATAGTGAAGATACACTTTAAGTAAGGCACACTGGTTCACAGATACTCAGAGGCAAGAGAAGTATGCTTCCCCGACAAAATGGATATTTATTTCACACAAAGGTCCACAGTACATCACTATCACAACCCCACAACACAGTTGACCCCTCTTCCCCCACACACACACATGCATACACACCCACACACACTCCCAGTACACGGGCAACACTGCCCCAATGCTCACGGGCCCTAGGGCCTGATCCACGACCGTGGAGAGAGGTAACGAGAGCTAAGCGGTAGGGGGGAGTAGCGGAGCAGGCCCCGCCCCAAACGGTACACGTTGGCGAAAGAAAAGACAGAAACTCAATACACACAATAAAAAGAAAGTAAATCACACCAAAGAAATAAATCTAAAGAAATTAAATAAATGGAATCACACAATTACTACACTAAGATAGATAATCAAACTCAAATCACCCATGTGCTCACAGCAAAGGAAAAGTGCAGAATTCCACCACCTGGGACGCCAACAGCACACGCTGGGATGAGGGGTCGGTCTCCTGTCCCAAAAGAGAGAGAAAGAGGAGCGAGAGAGAAGAGGAGAGAGAGAGAGGACAATGGTACAATTATTCACAGTAAGTAATGCACACAAACTCCTGCCACTAGTATTGTGGCAATGCTTAAATGTTAATACTGTCCGATAGAGAAAAGGAGAGAGAGGTGAGAGAGAGAAAGGACAGTGATACACTTATTCACTGTCAGTAATGCACACAAACTCCTGCCACTAGTATTGTGGCAAGGTTTAACTGTTACTACTGTCCGATAGAAAGAGAGAGAGAGGAGAGAGGTGAGAGAGAGGAGAAGAGACAGTGATACAATTATTCACAGTAAGTAAGGCGCACAAACTCCTGCCACTAGTATTGTGGCAATGCTTAAATGTAAATACTAAATGTGGGGGGACAAATAGTACACCCCAAATCACGCTCCCTTATGTCACAATAAGATTGGCAGAAGGCACGTCCTGGGAGACGGACTTATCAGTGTTTTCGAGTCTTTGATATACACATGGACCACAGAAATAACAACATGGACAAGAGGCACTCAAACACGCAGTCACAGGTGTGCGTTCCCTTATCAAAGGTAGCGAGAGCCCGCCGGGTTGACGAATCCCGAGCGTGAGCCGGATCGAAACAAAACAGCAGCCACCGAAGCCGTGGGAGGTCGAGGGACAGAATCTCCAAGTAGCCGCAGATCTGTTAAGTTAATAACAAAGTCACACTAAGTTATCAGGTTCACTAATGCCCCATGCTAGCAGCAAGGCGAGGAAGGGATACATACCGTTAGGCTGGAGATGGTTCTACAAGGCCACTATCCATTGTGAGCTCCGAACACAAACGCGCCACATTCCGCTGCTGTTCCAAAACCAAAGGAGAGGAATTAGACAAGGGCTACACCATGCAATCTAAGCAACCCACCGAGTCCTACGGTAACTTACCTAGCATCCAGAGACAATGCCACAAAGCTAGCCACCCCACGAGTCAGCTGGCAGCTTCCCACAGGGCAACGCAACCCCTCTGGCAACCGAGGCACCAAAGCACCGTTTGGATACACTGCAGAGCAAGCGAATTACGCAGTCAGAAAAAGGTCATCAAAGCAGCCAAAACTACCAGATAGGCACAACGCACTCACCACGCGATAGCCTTCGGCCTTCCACGCCAAATCCCACGACGAAACAAGGACTGTTCTCCCCGAATGAAACCAGGCATGTGCCAACCTCCAGGCCAAGTCCCTTAAATACCGCCCATAATAATCAGTGCGCACCTATTTCCCAGCACCGGTATCCATGCAATTGCGCATCCCGTCACAATCTACCCCCCCCTTTTCAATCGTCGCCCCGAGGATTATCACTTAACTGGGGGACTCAGGGGACACCCCGGCCGCCCCCGGCCTAGGGTCCGAGGATTCCTCCTCTAGTACCACAGAACGAGGGAGACGATGGGGGTTGGAATGGAGTCCCGCGGTAGAACGCTCCGAGCGACGCAGTGCAGGAGGGCTCACGCTGGCCTCTCTACTTGGCGGGGGAGAACCCACTTCCTCCACTTCCAGGCCTACGAGTGGGACCACCTCATCCGGTTCCGGAGGTAATGGTGGTGTACAGGCCATGGGTGGTCCTTCAGCTGACCCAACCACGGGAGTCCCTGGTGCTGCGGCTGGGGCAACTGGAACTATCAGGCAGAGTTCCTGTTCCTCCTGGGAATCATCCTGAGTTACAGGGGTCGGTGCGCAGGCTACCAAGGGGGTTTGGGGGACTACCTGTGGCCCAACTTGGGGTTTGAGCATGTCTCGATGGACATTCCGGACCTTCTGTAGGTCATTGGTGGGTGCGATGGTATACACCACTCCGCCAGCCTCGGGCGCCTTAATGACCTGGTAGAGGACAGAGCACCATACATCCTGAATTTTGTGACGCCCCCGGAACCCCTGATCCCGAAGATACACCACTTGGCCAACTTGCAGGGGCATCTCCCGCACTCGTCCATCATGCCTCTCTTTGCATCTGGCTGCTGCTGCCTGTAGCCGCGCCCTGGCACCGTCAAAGGCCACTTCGAGTCTGGCCTGGTGCTCGACCATCCAATCTTGCACCCTCCCTGGTTCGGGATCCCGGACCAGACCCAAGAGGAAATCGACGGGGAGTCTGGGCTCCTGCCCAAACATGAGAAGAAAGGGGGATTCCCCCGTACTCTGGTGCGGTGTGGAATTATAACAAAAGAGCACCTGCGGCAGGCAGGAGGCCCAGTCTCGCTTCCTGGATGGGGGTAGTGTGCGGAGGAGGTCATGAAGGGTTCGATTAAACCTCTCACACTGCCCATTCCCGGCAGGGTGATAAGGAGTGGTGCGAGATTTCGAGACGCCGTACAGGCCACATAGCTGTTGGATCAGTAAGCCCTCGAAGCTCTTCCCCTGATCCGAGTGGATGCGACTCGGTACACCAAATCGGTAGAACCACTCGTTTAGGAGCACCTGGGCCACCGTAGTTGCTCGCTGGTCCCGAGTGGGAACTGCCTGCGTGAACTTACTGAAGACGTCCGTCATCACGAGCACATTCTCCACTCCATTGCGAGAAGGCTCGAGCACAGTAAAATCTATGGCCAGGATCTCATTTGGCCTAGACGCCAACAAGTGGCCCATGTAACCATGGGGGCCTGAGCCGGAGCCCTTGGCTTCCTGACACCGTTTGCAGTTCTTACACCACTCCTTGATGTCGGCAGTCATCCCAGGCCAGTAGCAACGCAGCCTAACCAGTTCAGCCGTCCTTTCCATGCCCTGGTGGCCATGGTCCTGGTGCAAGTTGGTAAGAACGTCGTCTTTGAGGACTATGGGTAAGAGGACTTGGAGAATTTCTTCACCCCCTGCAGGACGCCAGGCCCGACGATGTAAAACTCCCCCGTTCTCCTGTAGGCGGTCCCATTCCCGCAGTAGTTGCCGCGCCTTCTGAGACAGCTGACGCCTTTCGTCCGGTAGCGGTGGAGCCCGCTTCCTCCAGCACTCCAGCACTTCCTTCAATACCGGGTCGGCCTCCTGCAATGCTCGCATATCAACAGAAGGCAGGGCCGGCAAGGCAGAGATTATGGATTGAGTCCCCGATACCATAGGTTGCGGTTGCGGAGCCTCTTGCAGGGCAGCTGGTAGGGCACTACCTGGGAGGATTCGGTCGGCCAACTCCTGACTGCTCATGAACTGCCTCGACAATGCATCCGCATTCCGGTTGCTGCGACCAGAGCGATATTTTATCTCAAAATTGAACACTGCCAGTTGGGCGGCCCACCGATGTTCTGTTGCCCCCAACTTGGCCGACTGCAGATAACTCAGCGGATTATTGTCAGTATAGACCATGCACCGCTGACCCAACAGATATTCCCGGAACTTTTCCGTCATCGCCCACTTTAACGCCAGAAATTCCAATTTCATGGAGCTATAGTTCTCCATGTTGCGCTCCGTGGGACGGAGACCTCTGCTAGCATAGGCTATGGGTCTCACACAGCCGTCCTGTTCCTGAGAGAGGACGGCTCCCAATCCCCCATAGCTAGCATCGGTCTCCAAGATGAACGGACGAGAAAAGTCGGCGTAGGCCAGCACCGGAGAGGAGATCAATCTGGCTTTTAACTGTTCAAAGCTGTCCTCGCACTCAGCAGTCCACGCAGTCTCCATGTTGGTCCCGGACCCTCGTTTGGATTTGGTGTGGGCCAGACTAGCTACCAGCCTATGCAGAGGGCTAGACAACGTGGCAAAGCCCTCTACAAAGCGCCGGTAGTAGCTGCCGAAGCCCAATAAAGAGCGCAGTTCGGACACACACTTTGGTCGCGGCCACTTAGCCACCGCCTCCACCTTGGCCGGGTCAGTGGACACTCCCTTGTCGGAGATGATGTGCCCCAAGTAGCCCACTTCCCGGCGGAAGAAGGCGCACTTTTCCAACTTCGCCTTCAGCCCTTCGCGCTGAAGGCGGCTTAGGACGACTTCAAGGCGTTGCAGATGTTGCAAGGGGGAGGCCGAAAAGACCACAATGTCATCCAAGTACAAGAGCAACGACTGACCCTGCTGATCGCCGAACATTCGCTGCATCAGCCGTTGAAAAGTACTTGGAGCATTGCATAGTCCAAAGGGCATACGATTCCATTCGAACAAGCCAAATGGAGTGCAAAAGGCTGTCTTTGGTTTGTCTTGCTCCGACACCGGGACCTGGTTATACCCACTGGCCAGGTCTAGTGTGGAAAACCAGCATGCTCCAGACAGGGTGTCGAGGCTCTCCTCAATCCTTGGAAGGGGAAAGGCGTCCTTCCTGGTTTTACTATTCAGGAGCCGGTAATCCACGCACATGCGTAATGTCCCGTCCTTCTTCTTTGCCAAGACGATAGGGGAGGCATAAGGACTGCAACTCTCCCTAATTACCTGGTCCTGCAACAATTGGTTGATATGAGCCTTGACAGTCTCATACTCTGACGGCGGGATGCGACGGTAACGTCAAACCGGAACATCATCGAGCAACGGGATATCGTGGGCTAGCAGGTTGGTACAACCCAAGTCGCTATCATTAGCAGCAAAGACAGAGCTATACCGCTGGAGCAACGCCCGAGCCTGGGGCTGCTCCTCCTCCGGCAAAGCACCCAAGTCCAGAGTCTGGAGTTTATCCTGCGGAGAGCCGGATGCCGACTGGGCAGAGACCGTAGCTACATGGGGCCGGACTTCCGTTATGCCAGCCGGAAAGCTGACAACTTGGGTGGTGGTGACCGATCCCAAGCTGGTACGAGGATGGAGAAGGATGGTAGTAGTCCCTACGTTAACCACTGGTACCACAGTGGTGCCCCGAGTAACTGGAACAAGACAGGGGGAGGCTAACAGTCCAGCCGGGAGCCCAGACGAAATGGGCTCAAAAAGGGTGGCAGAGTTAGCAGCCGAGACAGGGCAAGTGCAAGTAATAAGTTTCATGACACCGCCAGGGATGCGGACTACTTGGGACCCGTGAACCCGGGCCGTCCCCATCACTGATTCCAAAGGTTGAACCGCCGCTTGATGACAACGTTGCAGGGCCTCGAATATGGGACCAGGGGCCCGCACGACAGGAGGAGAAGCGAACAAATCTGGCCCATGGACCCCAAAGAGCTCCTGGTAACAGCGGCTGATAACATTCATGCCCAACACTCCGGGCACGGTAGGGGGCGGACCTGGGGGGTCTCGTACTACCAGGATGCCACAACGAGGGATGGTCTTGCCACACAGAATGACATCCAGCTCCAAGTAGCCAACATATGGTATGGCAAGACCATTAGCCGCACGCAGCTGTAACCAGTGGCAGGACTGCAGTCGATCCTGGCCCCAAGGTTCGAATTGCTGGCGAAAGAAGTTCTCGGTCACTGTAGATACCATAGACCCTGTGTCCAAGAGACAGGGGACGGTGACTCCCCCTATCAAAACATCAATGTTGGGGCAAGAGGACATCAATTGGGATATGGGTGCAGGGGTAGAGCCAGTAGGAAACCCACCTGAGCTGTGACTCAGCAACCCAGTGGGCTCCCGTTTCCCGGCGCCGCACGATGAGATGATCCAGATCCCGAAGCAGTGGGTCCCGAGGATGAGTGTGGTCGCGAGCGAGCCGGAACCCGCTCATTATCACAATCCTGTGCAAAATGACCTGTCCGCTGGCAACGGCGGCAAACGATAGGCCCACTAAGAGGGGTTCGGCGTGGTCCACGGGAAGGTTGCAGCGCAGCCACAGTTTGAGTGAGTTGATTCAGCTGTTCCTGCTGTCGTTTCATCATGGTCTTCAATTCTGCCAACTCTGTGCTTTGTGCCGCCACTGGAGAAGGTGGCTGGGGACTGCCTCTGACCGCATATTGGAGGCCATAGGCAGAGGGAAGAGAGAAACTACGGGCCCTGGCCCCCCCAGGTAAACCCTCCCGTTCCCACCGTAAGGCCTCCTCCCGCACCTTCAGCAAAGTAGCCGTAGGCTGCTGACGAACAAATTGTTTCAGTTCCCTGCGGAGGGCGCCATCCGACACATGCTCCACGAATTGGTCACGAAGCAGAACTTCCGAATTAAGCAATCCTTCCCCAGGAGCACTTTGCTTCACTTCCTCCATCAGTGCAAGCAGAGCCAAGGAATATTCATGCAATGTCTCTCCCTCCTGTTGTTGTCTGGAAAAGAACTGTTGCTGCAAAGTTACATAGGACTGGGTGGGGCCATAAATTTCATCCAAAATCTTAAAGATTGCCTCTGCATCTCCCCGTTCTGCACTGGGGCCATACTTAATTTCCTCTTTTGCTTTTCCCTCCAAATGATCATAAATAAAGAAGGCTTGGTCAGCAGTAGATAAGCGGCGCGCTCGCATACAGGCTTTAACCTCCTCTTTCCATTCACGTATCTCTAACCCCGCCCTACCGCTAAACATGGGGCACTTCCGTTCGCGTGGGACAACTACCAACCGTTCTCTTGCACTGGGCTCATTCCCTGTTGCTGAACTACCTGCCACTGCGGCAGGGAGAGCTGTTGTGTTTAACTGAACCTGCGGATTCGCCTGCTCCTGGCGCAACCGTTCGTTATCAGCTCTAAGCTGAGCGACCATTTCTTGTAGTTGCCTCATTTCCTCCTCCATTTTGACCAAAGTTTTTTTTTTTTTTTTTTAAAGAAACAAAAAGACAAGTCCTACCTGAAGGGGAGGTACTGAACAGTCCTTGGTAACACTGGCTGCTGTTTTGTTTCCGCGCTACACGTGCCTCAACCAACACATAAGCACACACAGAGTTAATGAAAATGACAATCAAATAAAAAAATACAGAGAGCACACTCCTCAAGCCTCACTGAGTAATCGTCCTGCCGCCTACGTCAAGATGTAGCAGGCCTACTTTGACAATTTGGGCTGAAGCCCACACCCGACTACGCCAGCCCTGAGGGCTATTCCCCCCAGAGCAAAAGTTAAGTTAACTTGGAGAATAGTGAAGATACACTTTAAGTAAGGCACACTGGTTCACAGATACTCAGAGGCAAGAGAAGTATGCTTCCCCGACAAAATGGATATTTATTTCACACAAAGGTCCACAGTACATCACTATCACAACCCCACAACACAGTTGACCCCTCTTCCCCCACACACACACATGCATACACACCCACACACACTCCCAGTACACGGGCAACACTGCCCCAATGCTCACGGGCCCTAGGGCCTGATCCACGACCGTGGAGAGAGGTAACGAGAGCTAAGCGGTAGGGGGGAGTAGCGGAGCAGGCCCCGCCCCAAACGGTACACGTTGGCGAAAGAAAAGACAGAGACTCAAAACACACAATAAAAAGAAAGTAAATCACACCAAAGAAATAAATCAAAATAAAGTAAATAAATGGAATCACACAATTACTACACTAAGATAGATAATCAAACTCAAATCACCCATGTGCTCACAGCAAAGGAAAAGTGCAGAATTCCACCACCTGGGACGCCAACAGCACACGCTGGGATGAGGGGTCGGTCTCCTGTCCCAAAAGAGAGAGAAAGAGGAGCGAGAGAGAAGAGGAGAGAGAGAGAGGACAATGGTACAATTATTCACAGTAAGTAATGCACACAAACTCCTGCCACTAGTATTGTGGCAATGCTTAAATGTTAATACTGTCCAATAGAGAAAAGGAGAGAGAGGTGAGAGAGAGAAAGGACAGTGATACACTTATTCACTGTCAGTAATGCACACAAACTCCTGCCACTAGTATTGTGGCAAGGTTTAACTGTTACTACTGTCCGATAGAAAGAGAGAGAGAGGAGAGAGGTGAGAGAGAGGAGAAGAGACAGTGATACAATTATTCACAGTAAGTAAGGCGCACAAACTCCTGCCACTAGTATTGTGGCAATGCTTAAATGTAAATACTAAATGTGGGGGGACAAATAGTACACCCCAAATCACGCTCCCTTATGTCACAATAAGATTGGCAGAAGGCACGTCCTGGGAGACGGACTTATCAGTGTTTTCGAGTCTTTGATATACACATGGACCACAGAAATAACAACATGGACAAGAGGCACTCAAACACGCAGTCACAGGTGTGCGTTCCCTTATCAAAGGTAGCGAGAGCCCGCCGGGTTGACGAATCCCGAGCGTGAGCCGGATCGAAACAAAACAGCAGCCACCGAAGCCGTGGGAGGTCGAGGGACAGAATCTCCAAGTAGCCGCAGATCTGTTAAGTTAATAACAAAGTCACACTAAGTTATCAGGTTCACTAATGCCCCATGCTAGCAGCAAGGCGAGGAAGGGATACATACCGTTAGGCTGGAGATGGTTCTACAAGGCCACTATCCATTGTGAGCTCCGAACACAAACGCGCCACATTCCGCTGCTGTTCCAAAACCAAAGGAGAGGAATTAGACAAGGGCTACACCATGCAATCTAAGCAACCCACCGAGTCCTACGGTAACTTACCTAGCATCCAGAGACAATGCCACAAAGCTAGCCACCCCACGAGTCAGCTGGCAGCTTCCCACAGGGCAACGCAACCCCTCTGGCAACCGAGGCACCAAAGCACCGTTTGGATACACTGCAGAGCAAGCGAATTACGCAGTCAGAAAAAGGTCATCAAAGCAGCCAAAACTACCAGATAGGCACAACGCACTCACCACGCGATAGCCTTCGGCCTTCCACGCCAAATCCCACGACGAAACAAGGACTGTTCTCCCCGAATGAAACCAGGCATGTGCCAACCTCCAGGCCAAGCCCCTTAAATACCGCCCATAATAATCAGTGCGCACCTATTTCCCAGCTTCGGTATCCATGCAATTGCGCATCCCGTCACATATGCGTTGTATTAGGCTATTTTATTTCCAGAATTCATGCTGCTCATTCACAAATGTTACCTTTTTCACAAATACTTACCACCACCAACAAATCCAACAAATTCTGACTACTATTATTATTATGACTGGGGAAAGTACTTTATCGCTTTACTTTATTGGTGAAGCGTGGCACACGTCCTGGCTGGATCATGTAATCTGCACAGCCGATGCACATGAAAGTCTGGAAAAGGTAGACATTTTGTATGAGCTCACCACCACTGATCACTTACCTGTCTCTATGTTGATAAATGTTGACAACCTACCTGACTGCAGCAGTTCAACACAAGATGACGCCAATGGACCGAAAGTAAAATGGGCTAAACTATCTAAAGAGGATGTTCTGTATTATTGTGGGACGTCAGATGTTCTCTTGAGGGAGTTGCCAATTAACGCTATTTTATGTTCAGATATTAACTGTGATAATGTTACTCACTGTAATGATCTCTGTGAAATGTATAACAGCATAGTGAGAGCTGTACATGAGGCCAGTAAACCTCTACACACTCACCCCAAAAGGGCTAACAACATCAGACCTGGTTGGAACAAGTATGTAGCTGACCACCAAGACGCTGCTAAGAGGACTCATAGGGCCTGGGTTGTAGCTGGTCAGCCTAGGCATGGGCCAGACTTGGAGCATAAGAAACTTGCCAATGCAAGATATAAGTATGCTGTGCGCTTTGTTGGGAAGCATGAGCAAGCCTTAAGAGCTCATTCTATGGCCACAAACCTTCTTGATAACAATGTCACTGTGTTCTGGAAAGAGGTAAAAGCTACAAATAGGGCCAAAGCCGTACTACCATGCCACATTGAGAGGGTATCTGGCGCTGACAGTATAGCAGAGCTGTGGAGGCAGCACTATGCTGCTTTGTTTAATTGCATCAAAAGTGTACCTGATTGTGTAGGCAATCTAAATGAGGAAGTGATTAATTTTACACCCAATGAGGTTATGTATGCTATAGAACATCTAGCTGGTAATAAATCTAGTGGCAATGATAATATCACTGCTGAGCATCGTAAATTAGCCAGGCCCAGAATAGCAGCTTTGCTGTCAATTTGCTTCACTGGACTAATGACACATGGGGTGCTACCCGACACTATACTCATGAACGGTCATCCGGGTACTTTGCTCTTAAATTTGCGTTACGCCCCTTTATGGGTGAAAACAAACCGAATGTCTCATTGACTTACATGCTACATCGGCTAGCCTAAATGAACACATTCCATGCTTCAGCCACGGCTGTTTGGCTATATTATTTGAACACCCGGCAACACAACACGTTTTCGGCATGTTGCGCGTGAACAACGCTAGTCTATAGGTCCGTATCTTTCGTTTATTAAACCCCAACATCACCAATTGACTTGCATGGGTTGTTTTCCCCCACAAATGGGCGTAACGCACATGGAAAACGTCACGCCGTTCATGAGTATGCTCACTGTTACATTAGTACCAGTCATTAAGGACAAGACAGGTAAAATACGGAGCATGGATAACTACAGACCCATTGCCTTAGCCAGTATTCTTTCTAAAGTGTTGGAGAAGCTGTTATTAGATAGTTTGAGTGAGTTTATCTTTACCACAGAAAATCATTTTGGTTTTAAGCCTATGCACAGCGCAGATCTATGTAGCCTATATATGCCTTGAAAGAAACTGTTGAATCCTACTGTTGAAGGCATGGTTCTACAATATTTCTGGGGTTCATTGATGCGTCCAAGGCATTTGACAGAGTGAATCACCATAAGCTCTTCACTAAACTCATGCTTGGGGGTGTGTCTGGATGTATCATACATATTCTGGTTTACGGTATGCTAAACAACATATGCAGGTGAAATGGGGGAACAGCCTTTCTTCCCCTTTCAGTGTAGGCAATGGTGTAAGACAAGGGGGGCTTCTAAATCAGCACTGTTCAACCTATACATGGACAACCTCTCCGAACAACTGGGGAGATGTAAGACAGGATGTCTGATAAGGAACAATGTTTTAACCCCTTAAGACACGGCATAATAAATTAGCTGTTACCAGAATGGCAATGACCAAGTCGTAATGTATTACTAAAGGCCCCGTGCACTGTCACAGTAGTGTAGTACTATAGTAGTTAACTTTCAATGTTTATTACAGCGTGCCACAGGAGGTACGGCGTGCATTAAGGGGCTATACCATTTGATGTATGCAGACGATCTTGCTATCATGTCCCCCAGTACTGTTGGGTTTCAGCAGCTACTCAATGTGTGCTCTGAGTATGGGGTTGAGTTTGATGTACAGTACAATGCAAAAAAGAGTGTTGTGTTGATATGTAGAACCAAGGAGGATCATAAAGTGCCTTTTCCAACGTTCTACCTGTCAGGGCAACCAATATGTGTATCAAGCAGTATAAAATATCTTGGGCACATCATCACTGACAAGCTGGAGGATGATGCTGACATTAGGCAGAGACGAATGTTGTATGTACAAGCTAACATGTTAGTAAGACAATTTCATTACTGTCCTGATGATGTGAAAGTAAGCTTGTTTCGTGCCTACTGTAGCCCTATGTATGCCACTCCATTATGGATCAACTATAAAAAAGAGACAATGCGTAAACTCCAAGTAGCATATAATGACTGCCTGAGGATATTGCTGAAAAAGCCCCCAAAAAAGAGTTGCTAGTAAACAGGCAGTGTACAGTACACAGTAAACAGGCTACAGTATATTTATATAGTAAACAGGCTACAGTATATTTATACAGTAAAAAGGCTACAGTATATTTAAATGACCAACAAAAAATGTACAAAAATAGGCAACTTGGATTGCTCATTGTTTTATATTGGCTGCATTGATAACACTTGTCACACTGTCATTTAAGGACACATTCAAGGTTCGATTTATCCAGCAGTGAGAAGCAAGCATGTGTCACACATCAGTTTCATGCCAATATCACCTCTTATGACAACATCAGGCATCATTGCCTGCAAGCCTGCTGAGCTGGAGGGTTCGGGACAAAGGGGTCAGCTGTCTCAGGCCCAGGGAGAGTGGGGGCCAGATTTCAGTCCCCATTACATTATATGTATTGAGAGAGGTGGGCATTGTCGGATGATTTTGTCCTGGGCCTGGTCAAAGCTTTCTGTGGCTCTGATTGCAGGTGAACTTCAGTATATAAGACAGACTGGCAGAGCTGGTGGACGTTTGACTGCTAGACAAGTAGCAGGTGAGTTTCATTACAGTCTTCGCATGAATCTGCAGTGGATCTTGGTTAATGATAATGGCACTATATGCATCTTTTTCAGCAATGTTGTATGGGCTTCATCATTGACAGATTATCAGTGCAGCGTTATTGTGTGTGATAAGCCTGGCTGACAATAGCATACTTTTTTTACTGCATCATTTTGTTGTGCATCAAGTTGCTTATAATCACAGTGAGATCATATATTCATGTAGATAATTGTATTGTGTTTTCTCCATGCTGTCATATGGGATGAGATGTTTTCATTCTACATATTTTCATGTGTCTTCTCCTGTAGATGTTGGAGATGTTTGTTCAAATCATTCTTGGGGTTTTTGTCCTCTCTTCCGCCTGGGCTGAGGTTTGTATGTGTGTGTGAAGAATTACTTTTTCCCGCTTATTCTCCAACCAATGTTAGAAGGAGATGGTTCTGTTCGGACATAAATATTTATTAATAAGGACACTGAATGGCTTGACACACGAATTAATGAATGAATGAATGTGTGTGTGTGTGTATTTGTGTGTGCATGCGCGTGCATTCTACATGTGAATGCTTAATTAACATATCATGTATTTGTCTTTTCTCATATTCATACACCTATTCTGACCCGAATATGTGTGAGTGTTTCTTGTCATTTTCATTCCTACTGTAAATAGTACTCATCATATATGATGTATCATCTTATAATATGAGTTTGTGAGTAATTTAAGTGTATTGACATCTTTGTTAATGATTTTCTTCTAGAGGAGGTTGGGGTTGAGGACACCTCTGTGTCTGGAAGACTTTATAGAGCAAACAAGGATGTAGGTAAGAGATTTCTTAAGTTTTGACAGCTGGGGTGCATGGAGTTTGGGGCAAAGCTGATGAAATCATTTTTATTACTGTTAAGTCTGGGAAAGTTGTGGTTCATCCAGATTTTAATGTTGGTAAGGCCGCAAGTGAGGGTGGAGAGGATGGCAGGGTAGATGGTTTTGGTGGTGATGTAAAGCTGGGTATCATCGGCATAACAGTGGAATTGGAGTTCATGACAGCGGATGACATGTCCAAGTTGAAGCATGTATAAAATGAAGAGAATGGGGCCCAGGTGTAGCAAAGGGGAGTAGAGTTGCCCAGCTGGGACTCGAACTCAGACCTTCTGGAGTAGTAAGCTGGGGCTCTGACCGCTACATCAAAGAGCCAGGCTCGTTGGTGTGACAGTCAGAACACACCCACAACCTTAGTAATGGTCACTCCATGACACTTCCTTCCCCTTCGTGAAGCACATCCGTGCGCTTCACACACTCATGGTGTCCCTCACGCAACTGCTCATCATGCTTCTCCCATCCAGTGTGCCCCATCATCAATGCTTCACCCATCCTCAATGCTTCACCTATCACTGGGGTCACCAATCCTGGGGGTCCCTCACATAGTATTATGGCTCACACACAATGGGTACGCTGCCGATGGCCTCACGGTAGCCATCCCACTTCTGACACCATTTGTAGCGAAGGGGAGTAGAGTTGCCCTGCTGGGACTTGAACCCAGACCTTCTGGGGTAGTAAACCGGGGCTCTGACTGCTACACCAAAGAGCCAGGCTTGTCGGCATGTTAGTCAGAACACACCCACAACCCTAGTGATGGTCACTCCATCACACTGCCTTCCCCTTTGGGAAGTGCACCTGTGCGCTTCACACACTCATGGTGTCCCTCACACAACTGCCCATCATGCTTCTCCCATCCAGTGTGCCTCATCATCAATACTTCACCCATCACTGTGGTCCCTCACACCGGGGTCACCAATCCTGGGGGTCCCTCACATGGAATTACAGCTCACATACAATGGGAACGCTTCTGATGGCCTCATGGTACCGTCCCACTTCTGACACCATTTGTAGCGAAGGGGAGTAGAGTTGCCCAGCTGGGACTCGAATCCAGACCTTCTGGGGTAGTAAACCGGGGCTCTGACTGCTACACCAAAGAGCCAGGCTCGTTGGCATGTTAGTCAGAACACACCCACAACCCTAGTGATGGTCACTCCATCACACTGCCTTCCCCTTCGGGAAGTCCACCCGTGCGCTTCACACACTCATGGTGTCCCTCACACAACTGCCCATCATGCTTCGCCCATCCAGTGTGCCCCATCATCAATGCCTCACCCATCACTGTGGTCCCTCACATGGAATTACAGCTCACACACAATGGGTATGCTTCTGATGGCCTCACGGTACCATCCCACTTCTGACACCATTTGTAGCGAAAGGGAGTAGAGTTGCCCAGCTGGGACTCAAACCCAGACTTTCTGGAGTAGTAAACTGGGGCTCTGACCGCTACACCAAAGAGCCAGGCTCGTTGTCATGACAGTCAGAACACACCCACAACCCTAGTGATGGTCACTCCATCACACCAGGACTGAACCTTGAGGTACTCCGTGTACGACAGGGGTGGTGTGGGATTTGTGTTGATGGATGGTGATATATACGTAGTGGAATCTTTCAGACAGTTCAAAGTTAAACCAGCAGAGGATGGTGTTGGTGATGCCAATGGATTCCAGAGGTTGAGAAGGGTGGAGTGATTTAAAATCACACCTGGGAAACTCCCATTGTCATTGTGACACAGCACTCCACAGCACACAAGTGCACACTGCACACAACAAAATTGCATTTATGCCTCACCCGTGCAAGGGGGCAGCCCCCACGGGAGCAGTGCAGCGAGACGGTACCATGCTAAGGGTACCTAGTCATGGAAGAGGGCACTAGTTAATTACTCCCCCCACCACACTGGCGAATCGTTAGCCAAACCGGCAACCTTTGGGCTACAAGTCTGACACTCTAACCGCTTACCCATGACTGCCTTTACTTTGTCAAAGGCAGCACCGAGCTCAAAGATGTGGAAGATAGTGAGAAAGACAGATTGTGAGAAAGAAAGAAAGAAAAAAGAAATTCAATCCTACCTTGAAATCTTAATTTCCTTTGGGTTAAATAAATATTTTTTTCTCTGCTACTAAAGGCCAGAAACTTAGATGTGAAATCCCACTGCACTTGTGTGTTAACTTTATATATATTATATTAACATTATATTATACAGTCTATTTAGCAGATGTTTTTATCCAAAATGACAAGAGCTCAAGCAATTTACAAAGCGTGGGGACCCGGATGTTAACACTGAGTGTGTTTGCCTGTGTGAATAAATGTGCGCTGCCTTTCTGTCTTTAGTGCGTAGGCCTGATGAGCCTTATGTGGTGGATGACATTGCCTACGACTCTGAGGCCGACAGGAACGCTGACCCCTGCACCTCCAGAGATTGCATGTGGCCCAAGTCCTCAGACGGTCTGGTCTATGTGCCCTACTTCATCACCAATGAGTACTGTGAGTATTAAACACCTGTTTTTACAAGAGGTGTTTGCAATGGCAAAAAATAAGTGCTGGTAGGCCTACTCCCTTAAAAAAGGTACTGTTAGAAATAAGTACTGTATACAGGTCCTGGTACCACAGACACCAAAATTGAGAATTGCCTGTACTCTGTAGCAGTGAGTATAGGCTACTACCCACCCACTTGAAGCGCTGGGTGTATGCAAGTATACCATAAGCAAACAGATAGTGAATTCAAAATAGGTCTGGCTGTGTCATTGGCATTCTCCTTTTATGTGTGTTACTTGAAATAGAATAAAGAATACATTTTTGGAAGCCTTTGTCAATGTAGGAGTGATGAATAATGAGTGTGTGTGCATGCGTGCGTGCGTGTGCATGCATGTGTGTATGTGTGTGAGTTTAGCTGACCGTGAGCGGGCTGTCATCGAGCGTGGTCTTCAGTCCTTCTCCAGCTCCACTTGTATCCGCTTTATACCCTGGAACTCCAGCCATAAGGATTACATCTACATCAAGTCTGACACCGGGTAGGAGTCACCATTACTGTCTTCACTTATTCATAGCAGAAATTGTCTAAGCTATGAGATAGGCGTCTCTCATTGGCTCCCATTATAGCCCCGTTGGCGAACGCAGCCAAGTAAAAGATGAATGGGAGCCTATTGGGCTAAATGGCTCAGCAGGGATTTGTGACGGTTCTGTTCTCTGGTTTGTAAAGATGTGTGCACATTCTGTACCTTATCATGAACGTTGTATTAGAAGTGAAGTTAAAGGTTCCTGACATGGCTTTGTTCTCCCAAAGACGTGTTAGTTTTGTCCTGCAACACGCTAGCATTCGGCTAATACCTGCTGGCTGAGGAATCTTTGCGACTATTCACGACCAGAGCTGACGAGAGACGTACTCTGACTGATCCTAGCAGAGACATCTACGGTCACACACCTCAAAACCCCCCACCGCCGTCCAACATGTTAATTGAAGGTGCCCAAATTCTTAAGGATGAGCGCAGTCATTTCCTTTACCCCATGTACACATGCCGCTTTTCCACCACCTTAAATGCAATAAATAACAGGTGTCCGCAACAATCCTAACATAACTTTAAACACATCGACATCTGAAGTCAGACTTAAAACTACAAAACAAATGGCGTAGTGCCGTAAAGTCGATTGTCACGTGTTATGTCATTGCTATAGTTGAAATAAGGGTCATTTTCACGAATGTAACACTTGACAAGATGCAAACGTGTCGGCAAATGCTTTCACTTACTCATATCTATCGAACGCGACTCCATTGTTTCCAGGGAAAAAATCACACGGGCAGATAGTTCTATGAGAAGGGTACAGCCCCATTGGCACCCATTCATTATTTACTTGGCTGTGATAACATAGCTGCAGTGCCACTCCTGGCCACACCAGCTAGTTGTGGTTCTTGTACAAGATTCCATTTTCTTTGTTCATAGCAATGTTTTTGAAATGGGTACTTTTACTTTCACTTAAGTACACTTTTATTTAAGTACATTTTTTCTTAAAGGAAGTAGGAACAGTCCACCCATTTTTGATATTCGCAGTATTTCCAAGTATTATTCATGAATGTGCTTATCGTTTTCTTCTCAGTATTTTCAGTACTTAGATTTATCGGATCAGAATTATTAGCTTAGCTTAACATAATCATTGGAAGTAAATGGGAACATTAGCATCAAGCCACAAGTGATCACAGGACGGGATTAAACAGCAGTGTTGCACTTTGGTGAATTTTACATTAATTTTAAAGTAGTTTATAAGTACATTTGAGACTGTTTAACTTGCATTGCTACGCTTAATTGGGCTATACTGTTAAACTAATCAATGCAAACACATAGACAACTAGAAGCACTCAGAGAGCGCAGACCTCCGCCAAGGAAGCTGCTTAATATGCATGAACGGCCATCCGGGTACTTTGCTCACAAATGTGCTCATAAATGTGGGGGAAAGCAAACCGAATGTCTCATTAACGTATATATGCTACATCGGCTAGCCTAAATGAACACAGTCCATGCTTCAGCCACGGCTGGCTGGCTATATTATTTGAACAGCCGGCAACACAACACATTTTCGGCATGTTGCGCGTGAACAACGCTAATCTACAGGTCCTTGTCTTTCGTTTATTATTTCCCCAACACCACCAACTGACTTGCATTGGCTGTTTTCCTCTCAAAAGGGCATAACACACATGGAAAACGTTACGGCGTTCATGCATATAGAACATTTGTCTACGTTACACCCTCTCTTTCTGCCTTCTTTTGTGGAGTTAGAAACTGCAATTCAATATGCGGACACTAGGGGCATCTAGATTTATAGGCCAGCAATGGTGAAGAATCTTTAAAAAGGTCCTGGTTCAATCGTGATCCGAATCACCACCAGAATTGAATCACTTGTTCCTTTGGTCATTACCAACAACTCCACAAAGTTTCGGCCAAATTCGTTGATTAGTTTTTGAGTTATCCTGCTGACAAACAAACAAACAGACAGACAGACAGACAAACCAACGAAAGCATTACCTCCTTGGCGGAGGTAAAAAATGATATGCACATTCATGAATAATGCTTTGAAATACTGCAAATATGTGAAATTTCAAAAAATGGTGGACTGTTCCTTTAACCACATTTGAGTCTGCCCTGAATACTGACCAAAATCAAAGAAAAAAGAAATGTGTGAAAAGAGTGTCAGAAATTAAGGAAACTTACTCATTTTAGCCATTAAACCATTCTGACCATTTCAACCAATGATCTGTCTTAGATCAATGTGTTGGATGGTGTTGGAATGTGATGGACCTGAGTTCACCCATCCTGTCTGTGATTCTAAACAAAATTCCATAACAGAGTCAATCTATTGAAGTTGGCTATTTGAAATTCAAATCGACCTACTTTTTTGGAGCGAATTAAAGTTGAGCATTTTCCTACTGGAAACCTATACGTCAGAAGAAAGAGTGGACTTATTTATGCTTCAACCACCCTATAGAGGCAATGTATAGACATAGGTTAAGGCCCTCTGAAAATACGTTTGCCAGTTGCCAGACCAATGCTTATTGTTATGATAACCAGGCAAATGGATGACTACTTGTACCAAGGGCGCCAGACCGAGTTGTGAAGTGGTGGTGCATTCTTTTTTCTTGAATCAATGTTTCTGCTTCTGCACTCTACTCATTTGTCTGCAGTAAAAGTTTTAGAAAACCTCATTTAGTGAGCCCAAAAGAGGGGATTCCAATGCACCACTGCATCCCCCTTTTATGGCACCGGCTTGTACCAAGATGGACAGTGGTCAAGAGAGCAATATTCAAGAAGAAAAGTTGATTTATTCAGAGAAAACATAATTTTAAGTAACTAAGTAACTTTAACTATTACAGTCATTTTAAATTACAGTGTATATATTTTTCTTTTACTTGATTAGATTATACTTGAGTAAGATTTAAGCCAGGTAAAGATACTTTTACTTTATTACAACTTTTCAGTACTCTTTCCACCTTTATCAATGTCTTCAAATCATACAGATTTCACACTTGCAAAATATCAAGATCATTATAATCACCACAACCACCCAAAGTGTAAAGTCACACAATGACATGACACCAACGAGGAAAGACTGGAGCTCACTCGTTGAGCGTTAAACACTGATCTACTCTACTCTACTAAGTCTTCAAAACGCTTTGTCTTTCTAAGGGACCTTCATCAGTGTGTTTCAGTATTTCCTGTTGTTATATTCTTGGCTCTGCTGAGAAAACTAATTGATTATCATCGACTTTCAAATCTCTTCGAGACTTGGTCTGACCAAGAGCATAACAATTAACATTTCCAAAACAGCATTTCCCAAATGGCCTCCCTTGGTTTGCTAATGATTGTTTGTTTCCCAACAAAGTGAGAGGAGTTCCCGTATTTGCGGGAACTAAGAAAGTAGCCTTTTTGCATTGACTCTTGACCTGACTGGTAGCAACGCTGAAGCTGTTGTGTCACTAGGAGGGCACAGCCTGGCTATTGGTTACTGTCCCTGGAGCAATGTGGGGTTAGGTTCCTTGCTCAAGGGCACTTCAACCATGAAGAGAGGAAGGAAGTGGAAGGGTGTGATTCAAACCTGCAATCTTCTGATCAAAAGCCTATCTCCTTAACCACTAGGCCACGGTCTCCCATATTCAAAACAAGTACAAATGGTTATCTCGTTCCTCCTCATCTTCTTCAGGTGCTACTCCTATGTGGGCCGCCTCGACAATGGCCAAACCCTCTCTCTGAAACGCCTGGGCTGCCTCTACCACGACATTGTTCAGCACGAGTTGCTTCACGCCCTGGGCTTCAAGCATGAGCAGTGTCGTAGTGACCGCGACCAGCACATCCGAGTCCTCTTGCAGAACGTGCAATCTGGTAAAGGAAAGGGGCTTTGGACCCGGGTGCTATAGGGGCTTTGGGCCCGGTAGGATAGGGGCTTTGGGTCCGGTAGTACTGTACAAAGGGGCTTTGCCTACACCACAATCTCTCTGGTCCTCCTTTTACACTTTCATTCACTCTGCAATAAAAATTACGAGGACATATGACATGACATAACACAACTTGTTTAAATGAATCTGTTTTGGTAATGTCAACAATCAAGTGTACAGTAAGTTCATTTGAAATGATATAAAATTAGATTGCCTAATTTTTACACAGACATATAATATTTAAAAGCAGAGCTCACACTTTGACAGTGTTTCACAATGGTGCTGATACAATTAATTTTCTCATTTGAAATAGGACTGGAGTACGCTTTCGACAAGATCGCCACTCTGAACCAGGGCACTCCTTATGACTACAACTCTGTCATGCAGTACCACAAGTAAGTCCAGATTTTCTTCCTTATCAGTTTCAGTTTCATCCTCTAAAAAGTGCCTGGTGATTGCAACACTCACTTCACCCCATTCCCATAGGATATATACACTCACCGGCCATTTTATTAGGAACACCTCTCTAGCGCTGGGATGGACCCCCTTTTGTCTTCGGAACTGCCTTAACTGCCTGCAACAATACTCGGTTGCATTCCAACAAAGATAAATTGGTACGAATTGGCCCAAATTGTGCTAAGGAAATATCCTTAAATATGTCCAGCCTGAAACGTTGATGTAGGCCTAAGGCTGGGTCGATCCATGTTTTCATGTTGTTGACGCCAAATTCCGACCATTCCACCTGAGTGTTGCAGTAGATCAAGACTCATCAGACCAGGCAACATTTTTCTGATCTTCTAGTGTCTCATTTTCCTGGTCTTAGTTGACAGGATGACAGGAGTGGCACCAAATGTAGTTTTCTGCTGGTGTAGCTCATTTGCCTCAAGATTTGATGTGCTGTGTAATCAGAGATTCTCTTATGCATACCACAGTTGTAATGAGTTATTTGACTTAATGTTGCCTTTTTATCAGTTCAAACTACAAGTAGTCTGGCCATTCTCCTCTGACCTCAGCCATCAACAAGGCATTTTTGCCCACAGAACTGCCGCTCATTGTATTTTTTCTTTTTCAGACCATTCTTTGTAAACTCTAGCTTTGGTTGTGTGTGAATATCCCAGCAGATCAGTATTTTCTGAAATAGGCCTACTCAAATCAAGCCCTTTCGGCACCAACAGCCATGTGTAACATTCCATTTCAAGACGGGCTTTTCTGTAAGGCTGTCAACGGGTGTCGACAGCTCTCAATCATTCCTCAAGGCTGCTACTGGAGTATTTTTATAAAACACAAATGTCCTTGTCAACACAAATATTCATTTTAATAATACATTTTGAAATATTTAATTTTTTGTTCTATTTGCTCTCTCGTTTCTATTGTGCATTGGAACCATTGAAAACTGTTTGTGGATTTCAGGTACGCTTTCTCCAAGAATGGTGAGCCCACCATGGAGCCTTACCCCGACCCTAACGTGCCTTTCGGAACAGCCACGGAGATGAGCGAGAATGACATTCTTAGAGTCAACAGGCTCTACAAGTGTTAATGCCAGAGTAAGTACTATACCAGAGAAACTGGATAAGATATACCACTCTTAGAATCTTTGACTATACAGTACTGTAAACTGTATTTTGGGTCACTCAAGTAATTGAAAGGAAAGCTAATTTGTGTGTGTGTGTGTGTGTGTGTGTGTGTGTGTGTGTGTGTGTGTGTGTGTGTGTGTGTGTGTGTGTGTGTGTGTGTGTGTGTGTGTGTGTGTGTGTGTGTGTGTGTGTGTGTGTGTGTGTGTGTGTGTGTGTGAAAATGCATGTCCACGAGTGTGCATGTGTGAAAGCATGGAAGCAGCTGATAACATATTAATTATGATTTTAGCACTAACAAGATCACATTTCCATTTCTGCCTGAACAGGAGACGCTGGGCATGCTTCAAACTGCAGCCATTGCCAGCTATTAAAAGTTTATGAAAAGAATCTCTGTGTGAGTGTGCACTTATTTCCTGCATAATGACTATGTTAGAGAGAAGTATAAAATCCCACAAACTGTCAAATAATAATGTTAATTTATGTTTTTTTTGTGTAGATTTGTACACCAATATTCAAACTACTTATATTAGAGATCACACACCAGCACCATGCAGGGAATATCATATTAGATAACATGTGAACATCAAATATGGGAGTTGAAAATACTGTATGAATATTTGAATGGCCAAACATTTGTCCAATGGCCCTCGATTCAAGTACTGCTACCCCACCATACACCACCAACCATCCCATTAGAACCTCTTTTTTGCTTCCTTCAACTTTCAGCTACTTAACAGTTAGGCAACCACAGTTACTCACATACACAGACACACAGCACACACATGCTTCAATGGTATATTTAAAGGTGCGGTATGTAATGTTTTAGTATTTTATTTCCAGAATTCATGCTGCTCATCACAAATGTTACCTTTTTCACAAATACTTACCACCACAATTACTCTTTTTGCACATGAAAAGGTGGGTCCTAATTTCTAGTAATATGCATTTGTAGCTGCAAAACTTACTGTACTTTGGTCATACTAGTAAATATGAAAAGATCAAATTTGGCAATAGGTACAGTAGCACAGTTGCAGCATAGTTGCAACACCTAATCTGTCCACCTCCCTACACACTGACTGCACCTCTAACAAACCCCAGCAAATGCACCTACAGTATTACCCACTGTGAGTCACTCAAAATTTGACCCTATTTACTGCCTGTTTGGTTGAATTGGTTGTGCTGTCCTCTCCATATATCAAGTACATCATATAGGCTACAGTATATTTAAATGCCTAATAATACACACAAAAATGCGAAAACTGGGCAACTTGGAGTGCTCGTTGTTTTATATTGGCATTACTGATAACACTTGTCACGCTGTCATTTAAGGACACACTCAAGGTTTGATTAATCCAGCAGTGAGAAACAAGCATGTGTCACACATCAGGTTCATGCCAATATTACCTCTTATGACAACATCAGGCATCGTTGCCAGCAAGCCTGCTGAGGTGGAGGGTTCGGGACAAAGGGGTCAGCTGTCTCAGGCCCAGGGGGAGTGGGGGCCCAGATTTCAGTCCCCATTACATTATATGTATTGAGAGAGGTGGGCATTGTCAGATGATTTTGTCCTGGGCCTGGTCAAAGCTTTCTGTGGCTCTGATTGCAGGTGAACTGTCAGTAGGCCTATATAAGACAGACTGGCAGAGCTGGTGGACGCTTGACTGCTGGACAAGAAACAGGTGAGTGTCAGTCTTGCTATGAATCTGCAGTGGATCTCATGGCCAATGTTAATGCCTCACTAGACATCTTTTCAAGCAATGTTGTATGGGCTTCATCATTGACAGATTATCAGTGGGTCAGCATTATTGTGTGTGATAAGCCTGGCTGACAATAGCATACCTTTTTCACTGCATCATTTTGTTGTGCATTATCATCAAGTTGCTTATAATCACAGTGAGATCATATATTCATGTAGATAATTTTATTGTGTTTTCTCCATGCTGTCATACGGGATGAGATATTTTCATCCCTGTCTTCTCTTGTAGACGTTGAAGATGTTTGTTCAAATCATTGTTGGGGTTTTTGTCCTCTCCTCCACCTGGGCTGAGGTTTGTATATAGCATGTGTGTGTGAAGAATGATTTTTTTCCCGCTTATTTCTCCAACCAATGATAGAAGGAGGTGATTCTGTTTGGACATGAATATTTATTAATAGGGACACTGAATGGCTTGACACACGAATTAATGAATGAATGTGTGTGTGTGTGTATGTGTGTGTGTGTATTTGTTTGTGCATGCGCGTGCATTCTACATGTGAATGCTTAATTAACATATCATGTATTTGTCTTTTCTCATATTCATACACCTATTCTGACCCGAATATGTGTAAGTGTTTCTTGTCATATTCATCCCTACTGTAAATAGTATTCATCATATATGATTTATCATCTTATATTAGTTTGTGAGTAATTTAAGTGTATTGTCATATTTGTTAATGATTTCGTTCTAGAGGAAGTTGGCGTTGAGGACACCTCTGTGTCTGGAAGACTTCATAGAGCAAACAAGGATGTAGGTAAGAGATTTCTTAAGTTTTGACAGCTGGGGTGCATGGAGTTTGGGGCAAAGCTGATGAAATCATTTTTATTACTGCTAAGTTTGAGAAAGTTGTAGTTCATCCAGATTTTAATGTTGGTAAGGCAGCAAGTGAGGGTGGAGAGGATGGCAGGGTAGATGGTTTTGGTGGTGATGTAAAACTGGGTATCATCAGCATAACAGTGGAATTGGAGTTCATGACAGCGGATGATATGTCCAAGTGGAAGCATGTATAAAATGAATGGGGCCCAGGAGTGAACCTTGAGGTACAGGGGTGGTGTAAGATTTGTGTTGATAGATGATGATATAGTGGAATCTTTCAGACAGTTCAAAGTTAAACCATTGTCATTGTGACACAGCACTCCACAGCACACAAGTGCGAACTGCACACAACAAAATTACATGTATGCCTCACCCGTGCAAGGGGGCAGCCCCCAAGGGAGCAGTGCGGCGGGACGGTACCATGCTTAGGGTACCTAGTCGTGGAAGAGGATGGGGAAGAGGGCACTAGTTAATTACTCCCCCCACCACACTGGCGGATCGGGAGCCGAAGCGGCAACCTTTGGGCTACAAGTCTGACACTCTAACCGCTTACCCATGACTGCCTTTACTTTGTCAAAGGCAGCACCGAGCTCAAAGATGTGGAGGATAGTGAGAAAGACTAAGTCTAAGAAAGAAAGAAAGAAAAAAAGAAATTCCTTCAATCCTACCTTGGAATCTTAATTTCCTTTGGGTTAAATAAATATTTTTTTCTCTGCTACTAAAGGCCAGAAACTTACATGTGAAATCCCACTGCACTTGTGTGTTAACTTACATTATATTATACAGTCTATTTAGCAGATGTATTCATCACAAATTACAAGAGGTCATGAACGGAAATTTACAAAGTCTGGGAACCCGGAAGTTAATGCGGATTGTGTTTGTCTGTCTTTGTCTTTAGTGCGTAGGCCTGATGAGCCTTATGTGGTGGATGCAGGGCTGTAGTACTCGAGTCCGGACTCGGTCCGAGTCCGGACTCAAGTCCGTTTTTTTATGGACTTGGACTTGTCTTGGACTCGCTATCAATTGGACTCGGACTTGTCTTGGACTCGGACACTGGTCTTGCCAAATTAAGCTTTTGGACTCGACCGGGTCTGTCTTCATATTGTTTTAGAACATTGGCTACCATAAATTCTCGACTGGATCTTGAAATCCAACAACATACAAGTTTGTCTTCACATCCATGGCATATGGGTTACCTTCAAACATCCGCTTTATTGATATTCATCCTTTTCATTGTTTAACACTGACCGACATGTGACTCGGACTTGACTTGGACTCGAGTCTTTTTGGACTCGGTCTCGTCTCGGACTCAAACCTCTTTGGACTCGGACTTGTCTCGGACTTGACTATTCTGGTCTTGGACTTGTCTTGGACTCTACAAAGGTGGACTTGACTACAGCCCTGGGTGGATGACATTGCCTACCCCTCTGAGGCCGACAGGAACGCCGACCCCTGCACCTCCGGAAGCTGTATGTGGCCGAAGTCCTCTGACGGTCTGGTCTATGTGCCCTACTACATCACCAATGAATACTGTGAGTATTAAACACGATTTTACAAGATGTGTATGCTATGGCAAAAAATATGTGTCAAAACTAACAAATCTTTCGCAGGTTTAGACCATAAGAGGTCACATAACCTTTCACTCGCAGGCTCTCACCCTGCCTTCAGGCGTGACCATCGACATCCATGGGTCTCAGACCAACCAAACCATTGCCCAATGCCCCCCGCCCCCCGCCCCTCATCTGGGGTGGAATGAAATGAGTCATGTGGTTGTGTGTCTTATCTTAATGTACTGAACTCTCCCAATCGTAACACTTGAAATAGATTAAAGAATAAAAGAAGTAAAGAAACACCTACATGTATTGATCCTCTTAATTTTGCAAAAGTACAGATATGTTGAAATCTGTGTTTTCAAGCTTCGTAATGGCCGAAAGATTTGATCAAATTGATTTGATTTAACAGCTCTTTCTGTATAGTTCAGCGACTTTTGGAAGCATTTGTCAATGAAAGAGTCATACATAATGAGTGTGTGTGTGTGTGTGTGTGTGTGTGTGTGTGTGTGTGTCTGTGTCTGTGTGTCTGTGTGTGTGTGTGTGTTTAGCTGACCGTGAGCGTTCTGTCATCGAGCGTGGTCTTCAGTCCTTCTCCAGCTCCACCTGTATCCGCTTTATTCCCTGGAACTCCAGCCACAGGGATTACATCTATATTCGGTCTGACACCGGGTACGAGTCTCCTTTTTTTTCAAACATTTCTTTATTAAGATTTTCCAAAACATAAACACACAACAACCCCAAACCTCAGGCACAATTAAGGGTAAGATTCACTAATACTGTCTTCACTTAAACACATTTCAATGTCCATGAGTGGAAAGTAACTAATAATGTACATTTACTCAAATTACTGTAATTAGGGCCTAAGTACTTAATGAGTATGTAGTAATTTTGGAAGTTGTTTTTAAATGGGTACTTACATAAGGAGGCCTATATTTTGACAAAAATATTTTACTTAGGCCTAACTACATTTTAATCCGCCCTGAGTCTGAGTAAAATCACATTGATGATTGACGATGGTCAGATTGATGTGATTGATGATGAAATGATATGTGTGAAAATTGTGCCAGAAATCAAGGAAAATTGCTAATTTTAGCCATTAAACCATTCAACCATATGGATAATTAACCTGGGCCCACCCATCCTGTCTGTGATGCTGCTCAAAATACCATGACAGAGTCAGTCTAGTGAAGTGAGTCAGTCTAGTGAAATTCAAATCGGCCTACTTTTTGGAGCAAATTAAATGTGAGCATGTCAATTTTCCTAAGTACAAATGGTTATCTCGTTCCTCTTCATCCTCCGCAGTTGCTATTCTTACGTGGGCCGTCTCGGTAATGGCCAGACCCTCTCTCTGGATCGCAATGGCTGCATCTACCACAACACTGTTCAGCACGAGCTGCTTCACGCCCTGGGTTTCAACCATGAGCAGTGTCGTAGCGACCGCGACCAGTACATCAGAGTCCTCCTGCACAACGTGCAGTCCGGTAGGAAAGGGGCTTTGGGCCCGGGTGCTATAGGGGCTTTGGGCCCGGTAGGAAAGGGGCTTTGGGCCCGGGTGCTATAGGGGCTTTGGGCCCGGTAGGAAAGGGGCTTTGGGCCCGGGTGCTATAGGGGCTTTGGGCCCGGTAGGAAAGGGGCTTTGGGACTGGTAGTACTGTAAAGGGGCTTTGCCTACAACACCCTCTTTCTATTCTACGTTCATTCACTCTGCAATTACAATTACGATAACTTGACATAACATCAAACTTGTTTAAATAAATATGTGTTGGTAATGTCGACAATCAAGTATAAGTTCATTTGAAATTGTAGAAAATGAGATTACCTTTTTTTTCACAGACTTTATATAATATTTAAACACTTTGACAATGTTTCACAATGATCCTGATACAATGAATTTTCTCATTTGAAATAGGCCTGGAGTACGCTTTCGACAAGATCGCCACTCTGAACCAGGGCACTCCGTATGACTACAACTCTGTCATGCAATACCACAAGTGAGTTAATGTTAAAGGTGCACCGAGTAATATTTTCAGTAGTTTATTTCCGGAATTCATGCTGCCCATTCACAAATGTTACCTTTTTCACGAATACTTACCACCACCATCAAACTATTCAGACTGGGAAAATTGCACTTTCCATACATGAAAAGGTGGATCTTCTCCATTGTCCTCCATTTTGAATTTCCAGGAATTGACATTTTCAAATGCAAAACGTACTGTACTTTGGTCATTCTAGTAAATATTAGTTTATTACTTAGTAAATATATGTGAAAAGATCAAATGTATCAGTAGGCAGCACAGTTTCAATGAGCAGCATACAGTAGTTGCAATACCTACTGTAGAGGACTGAGGGTTGAGTCACTAGAGAAATGGAGGATCAAATGGAGAGGGTCAGATCATTTGTTGCAGTGGGACTACATATGATGTGTAGATGAATAGGAAGCATTCAATTACCGTATGTGTAAACATTCGATTTCAAGACAGATAAAGACGGTCAACGTGTGCATCGATGGCTGTCAGTGTCAATCATTCCACAAGGTCCTTCTGGAGAATTTTAAAGCATGAAACACAAATACCCTTGTCAGCACAAATATTCATCTTACGTGTAATAGTATATTTTAAAATATTTAATATTTTAATCTACAGTATTTGAAGGGTTTATTTGCAAAACGGTGTATCTCCATTTTTTGACTTTTGAATTTTATTATTGAAAATGGCTGTTCAGAGGTTATATCACCTATGTGTGAATTCTTACCATTCAAATATTTTGAGAACATACTTTTTTAACCTATATAAAATGCATTTTGCAATGCAATTCAATGGAATTACCATACAAAAAAAGTCAATTTCCCAACATTCTACAAAATGTTTTGCAATGTTTTGCAAATAAACCCTTCATTTGCTCTATCGTCTCTATTGTGCATTTGAACCATTGTAAACTGTTTGTGGATTTCAGGTATGCCTTCTCCTGGAATGGACAGCCCACCATGGAACCTTACCCCGACCCTAACGTGCCTTTCGGAACAGCCACGGAGATGAGCGAGAATGACATTCTGAGAGTCAACAGGCTCTACAAGTGTTAATGACAGAGTAAGTAAGTGTAGGCTACTTTTAAAATATGTTGGCTCACCCTAGCTGTTGGGAGAGTGGAGAGAAGTTGAAAGGAGAGATAATGTGTGCGTGCCTGCATGTGTGTGCCTGCATGTGTGTGTGTGTCTGTGTGCGCGCACGTGCGTGTATGCGCATGTGTGTGTGTTTTGATAACATATTAATTATGGTTTTAGGACTAACAAGATCCCATTTCCATTTCTGCCTGAACAGGAGAACAGCTGAACGTGTTTTTCAGACTGCAGCCATTGCCAGCTATTAAAAATGTATGAAAAGAATCTCTGTGTGAGTGTGCACTCATTTCCTGCTTGATGACTATGAAGTAGAAAATCCCACAAGCTGTTGAATAATAATACTGTAGGTCTGGCAATTACTTCATTCAACAGTAGCCAGTGGATTTGAAACAAATCATTCAACAGATTTATATTTGTAAAGATTTGTAGACATACACTACTGTATTGTGTATTCAAACTATTCAAGAGGTCAAACACCAACACCATGCAGAGAATGTCATATTAGATAACCTGTGAAGTATGAACATTACATATTTAAGTTGAAAATAGTGTATGAATATTTGAATCCACCTCGTTACCACACCCACTAACCCCGCCCATTTCAACCACAGTATCTCCACTCTGCTACTTCCTGTTAGGCTGCCTTTATAGGGTGACCAGACGTCCCGGTTTAACCGCGACAGTCCCGGTTTGGATTTGTGTGTCCCAGGTCCTGAGCAAACTCTGTCAGGACACAAATATGTCCCGGTTTTGGCCACCCGCTACATTGCACTTCATGTCTATCAGGCTAAATGTATGGAAAAGATGTCACCCTATGCCTATAGCCCTTCTGGATGATTTAGCACTAGCAACTGGTACACAAAATAGTAATGGCGTCGCCCTTGTAACCAGGGATAATAAAGTAGATAGCCAACATCTTTTTGTCCAGCGGGCTTCAAATCAAATAGGCTACTGCTTAAAACTGTTTGTCTCCACATTCATATCCCCTCTTACTGTATATCCCCCCACATTCATATCAACCCTTCACCACCCCACCATACACCACCAGCCGGGGCTGGACTGTAATCTGGCAAACAGGCCGTTTTCCTGGTGGGCTGACAGTCCTCACGGGCAGATGCTGTTGTTGTGTTGTTTTTTGTCCCTTAGAGACCGGCCCACCATTTAGATGGTATGGCTCATTGGTGCATCTTTAATTTACTGACAAAGTTTTTGGTGAGAGCCCGCACACCTGGAATGTTTCTTTTTTAGCAGGTGCAGCTTTTCAGGGTACTCCAGTCTTCAGTTAACTCAAGGAAGAGCGCAACACTGCCTCTTCACAGTTCACCACTTTTTTTCTTTTTTCTTTGGTGCTGACGTTTCAGCACTAGGCCTTCATCAGAGCATCTTTAATATAGACAGTGGACTGAGCTAATCATAATACCGTGGTAAAGCAGGGGGCTGTGAGAGGGGCTGGTCTATGAGAATAATGCTCAGGGTGTCTTGGAGTCCCAATCCAGTCCTCTCATTGGTGCATCTTTAATATAGACAGTGGACTGAGCTAATCATAATATCGTGGTAAAGCAGGGGGCTGTGAGAGGGGCTGGTCTACATCAAAAATGCCCGCGCTGTTTTTCTCTCCCAGCACAGCCCTGACACCAACCATCCCATGACTTGACTTCTAACCTCTTTTCTGCCTCCTTCACCTTTAGGCTACTACTTACTTATCAGTTGCACACATGCACAAAGACACAGAGCAAAAACATGCTTGCTTAGCATACTACCAAATCCCAGAAAATGGCCCTACAGTATTACAAGAGACGGTGGAACATAGAAAATCTTTGCTGTCACTGTGAGTCATGTTCCACTCAACACAATGTTAGACCCTCATCACTCTTTGTTTGGTTGAATTAGTTTAGTGTCATCTCTCTCTCCTTATTTCAAATATAGTCTTGTCTCCTCTTCTATCCACAGTCAGGTGGATCGTGAATGCTATTCAACATAAACCTTTTGATACTCAGGCTCATGTCTCCTCTAATTCAACATACACTGTATCTGTTGTTACCTGCTGCAAACATTTCTATTTAATTAAATAACTAGAAGCACTCAGAGACTGCAAACCTCTGCCACGGCAGGGTATTACACCTTTTTTCATTTCAAGTCTTTCTGCTTTGTTTTGTGGAGTTAGAATCAAAATTCGCCCTATCCCACAAGGGTGAAGAATCTTTTTTTTTTAATTCCTATATTTGAGATTGTGATCCGGATCACCACCAACATTTAATCACTTGTTCCTTTTGTCATTTCCAACAACTCCACAAAATTTAATCAAAATCTGTTCATAACTTTTTGAGTTATCCTGCTACACGATCGAAAACATAACCTCCTTGACAGGGGTAAAATGCTCTCAGTTCTTCAAAAATGTTCCAAGATATCTTCAAAACGTTAAAAAAAAACAATGGACAAAATATTGGACTTTGAATTAAAAGAGGAGCACTGCTGCACATGGCCCTATATGATTGTTACGTAAACATACTTTTACTACTATATTTAAATAGGACAAAAACAAGGCAAAGGGTAAGCTTTAGAAAATGGTGCCAAAAGGCAGCTGTTTCAACAACATTTTATCTTTTCCAACCCTTTACGGAACAATCGTCACTGAGGGAATCCGACAACGGGGACAAAGGGGTCAGTTGTTGTCCCAGCAGGCCCAGGTAGAGGGAGGGCACAGAACTGGGTCGTGATTACAATTTATGAATAAGGTCAGGTTGGGGGGCTTTTCCATGATTCTGTTCTGGGCCTTGCCAAAGCTGTCAGTAGCCCTGCGCTCACTACCTGACATTTCACCAGGATGGTGGGAAGTACACACATGTACCTGGTCAAACATGCACTGTACCAGGAACAGCACTTCCTTATCAATAAACAGAGACCACTTTTTTGAACTGTCTGAATGTCCGAATTTTGTGTTTGGTCTATATGCCTATGCGTTTCCGGTGAGATCACATGACATGTGTAATATATAGGAGTCTGTCTCGGACCCTCCTCATCCTCCGGCGTTCCTAGAGAGTAAGCATCACAGGATTGTGTTTTTGGACTGTACTTTTATGAATTACATATTGCATTGGGTTAAAAACGTAGGCCTATCCTTATCTTTGTTCTTAAATTCTTAATCTTATTATATGTCATTCCTCACCAGATCATTGCACAAGACATGGCTTGGAAAGTCAGAGTGGGCCTCCTGGCTCTTCTCCTGGTGTCCTTCACAAAGGCTGAGGTAAGGCATTCTGTGTGTCTCTATGTGTGTACCTGCCTGCTTTATGTCAATATGTCTGTGTGTGTGGGTGTATGGGTGGGTGGGTGTGTTCTGTGCATGGGTGGGTGTTGGATTTTAATCAGTGTACCATTCATCCATTCATTGTGTGTGTTTGTGTGCGTGTGTGTGTGTGTGTGTGTGTGTGTGTGTGTGTGTGTGTGTGTGTGTGTGTGTGTGTGTGTGTGTGTGTGTGTGTGTGTGTGTGTGTGTGTGTGTGTGTGTGTGCGCGCGCATCAGAAACTCATTCAAACTATGTATTTGTTTTCTTTTGCCTATGTGCTTGATGCTCACCCAACGGTGCCTGCTACTCATGTAAGTGTTTATATAAAAATAGTCTTTATAGTCTTTCATAAAAAATCCATTGTAATCTATTTCTTACACACGTTTACGTATAAAATATGGCTGCTCTCATTTACACATATACTATGGAGATACATAGGAAAATGAGTAAATAAATAAACATTGACATGATTTTGTTTTCCAACACCTTCAAACAGAGGATGCTGATCTGTCGGTTTCTGAGATCATTGAGAAAGCCAACAGAAACCTTGGTAAGACACAATACATTTCAGTGTTATGATCATTATTGGTGGTTTCAAGTCTAGTCATCATAATTAATCATACGGACAGTCTTCTCTGTGATTGATTTCTATACATTTATTGATGGTATGCGTAATTGTGACATGAGAAAATGATGTATGAAAAAAAGGGATCATTAAAGGATGGTGTTTTACCAACTATTATACACAGTGAAAAATTCAGTGATAATTCAACACTTTGAGAGTTGATTTAACATATTTTTTATTAACATTGCATATTTTTTATTTTCCTTTGAAGTACGTGGGGCTGATGAGCCTTTGGTGATTGATGACATCGCCTACGGTTTGGATGGCAGGAATGCTGACCCCTGCACCTCCGCCGCCTGCATGTGGCCAAAGTCCGGGGACGGGAACATCTACGTGCCCTACACCATCCACGACCACTACTGTAAGCATTATACACCATCCACGACCACTACTGTAAGCATTATACACCATCCACGACCACTACTGTAAGCATTATACACCATCCACCACGACCACTACTGTAAGCATTATACACCATCCACGACCACTACTGTAAGCATTATACACCATCCACGACCACTACTGTAAGATAATACACCATCCACGACCACTACTGTCAGCATTATACACCATCCACCACGACCACTACTGTAAGCCTAACATTGTACACCATCCACCACCACTACTGTAAGCGTATTACACACCATCCACAACCACTACTGTAAGCATTATACACCATCCACGACCACTACTGTAAGATTATACACCATCCACGACCACTACTATCAGCATTATACACCATCCACCACGACCACTACTGTGAGATTATACACCATCCACAACCACTACTGTCAGCATATTACTGTATACACCATCCATGACCACTACTGTAAGATTATACACCATCCACCACCACTACTGTAAGCGTATTACACACCATCCATGACCACTACTGTAAGATTATACACCATCACTACTGTAAGATTATACACCATCCACCACCACTACTGTAAGCCTAACATTGTACACCATCCACCACCACTACTGTAAGCCTAACATTGTACACCATCCACCACCACTACTGTAAGCCTATTACACACCATCCTTGACCACTACTGTAAGATTATACACCATCCACTACTGTAAGAATATTGTACACCATCCGTGACCACTACTGTAAACCTATTAGACACCATCAATGACCACTACTGTAAGATTATACACCATCACTACTGTAAGATTATACACCATCCAGCACCAATACTGTAAGCCTAACATTGTACACCAGCCACCACCACTGTAAGAGTATTATACACCATCCACCACCACTACTGTAAGCCTAACATTGTACACCATCCACCACCACTACTGTAAGATTATACACCATCCACTACTGTAAGAATATTGTACACCATCCGTGACCACTACTGTAAGCCTTATATTCAGCCCTCCCGCTTCTTTTCTTTCTTTCTTTACTTGCTTCTTTCTTTCTTTCCTTCTTTCTTTCTTTCTTTCTTTCTTTCTTTCTTTCTTTCCTTAGTTTTTTGTTTATTTCTTTTTCTTTTTGTTTCTTTTCTCCCTCTTCTTTTCTTTCTTTCTTTACTTGCTTCTTTCTTTCTTTCCTTCTTTCTTTCTTTCTTTCCTTCGTTTTTTGTTTGTTTCTTTCTTTCTTTCTTTTCATATTGACATGACAAAATTAGTAGGTTGCCCTTTGTGAAACATAAAAGTTATTTCTATAATACATAATTTTGCACCATAGCCAGTAGCCATATACAGAGTGCACGTGTAAGCATGAGTTGAACATGAATGCCTTACAGCTGAGCGTGAGGAAGCTGTGATTCTGCGTGCATTCCAGTCCATCAAAGATGAGTCGTGCATCCGATTCGTCGAGAGGACAACACAGAAAGATTACATCCACATCCTGTCCCTCAGCGGGTAAGAAGCCAATGCCCTTCACCTACTTAAAATTATGTTAGCTCTCTGCAGATTCTCTTTCAGATCACAATACAGCACCATACCTTTGGTTGTCCCTATGCAAAATTACAATTGACCCCTTTAGAGTTTGTAAACAGATATGACGTTATTTGGCTGCGTGCGCATCGTTAGCCCAGAATCGACCATGCACCGTTCACTTGTACAGAAACTCGACAGGTGTTTTCTCCGAAATAAGATAACGGATGGTTAGGCTAACTTCAGATATGCAGTGGGCACGACAGACACAGCCATTCCTGACGATGTCATCAGTCCAGTCAGTAGTTTAATGTCTGGTAACAACAAACATTTTCTACGCTTCTGGAACAGCCTCTTCCCTCTCAAAATAGCATAACAAGTGTACTTTTTGGAATCTCTATTTTTTATCAACATACACGCTTCAGAACGGCAGTTTTTCTCTCTTTAGTGTCTGCTCTGGCTGTTCGTGTTTCGTCTGTTTTACATACAGCCTCCCCATTACCTATTTTACCCATCACTGCAGTTCACCTAGTGGCCGCTGTCGAGAGACTAGCGCAGCCCATTCTTTCTGAAAGGAGTCTGCATTCCGCCGTTGGCGGCCTAGAGTGCAGTACCAACCAGAAGAGTGGAGTCTCTCGTAATACCCTTGAAACATCTCTGGTGTGTTTGAGTCAACGATGCAAACACATTCATGAGGACGTCGATTCTGAACGGGTCAATATGTTATTAATATTTTCACAGCACAAGTTAAAGCACCTTCAGTAGTTTTTCTAACTTATATTATATAAAACTTATTTTTTTCTGAAATAATTTCAGGGGTTCCTGAAATTGTAAAAGGTTTGAAGGTACTTGTGGATTTGCTTTGGCTCCCCCCGTAAGGCTATCACCATAGCAACCATACAAAGGCTGGGGTTGTCTCTTTGGAGTTTAGACAAGCCTTTCTTTTTTTCTCTTTTTTTGTTGTTGAGATTTTTATGGACTTTTTGGGCCTTTATTTCAGATAGGACAGTGAAGGTGCGAAAGGAAGTAAGTGTGGAGAGAGATGGGGTAGGGTTGGGAAATGACCCAGGCCGGACTCGAATCGGGGTCCCCATGGGCATGCAAACCCAAGTGTGGGGGGCTTAGCGGACTGCGCCACAGCGCCCCCTAGACAAGCCTTCCTGTATGGGGTGACTGAAAATCAAAACTAGTGGTGCTTTAACAGGTTGTGCATAACCATGTAACCCCATAAAGCACGCCATTCCACCAGAGGAATGCTGTAATAGTCGTTGAAAAGTGAACTAGCATAGTACTACACTACTATGACATAACACAGGGCATTTAGTAATGCACTATGACTTGGCAATTGCGATTTTGGTAACAGCAAAATTGCATAACACTGTGTCTTAATGGCTTAATATAATGATATGGAACAAACTACCGAGGTAGCCTTTACTAAATCTGTTTACATTTTGTTGCCTGCTGCAGATGTTATTCCCATGTGGGCCGTCGCGGTGGTGAGCAGACCCTCTCTCTGAACCGCATGGGCTGCGTCTACCACCACACTGTCCAGCACGAGCTGCTCCACGCCCTGGGCTTCAACCATGAGCAGACACGCAGCGACCGCGACAACCACATCAAAATCCTCTATGAGAACATCAATCCAAGTATGGGAACATGTGGCAGCTCTGTACTGTACAACCTGTGTTTTAGTTCTTTTAATTCTAATTAAATAATTAGACACAGTTCTATGAAGGGCGTTTAAATGGTGAATTTACACTGCAGAATTATCTGTGTTAAAAAATAATATTACAATTAGAGAACATGCAATTCATTGGCTGTCATTGGCTGTCCTTAAAATTCATGATATGTTCAGATCTGTACCTGAAAACAAGACCATTTGTGTCATTAGGTTTTTGCTAATCGTTCTGTCTTATTTATATATATTCAACAGTAATGTCATATAACTTTGACAAGATTGAGACTCTGAACCAGGACACTCCCTATGACTACAACTCCGTCATGCAGTACCACAGGTGAGCAAAAGCTGTAGAAATGTGACCTCTTGCTGCTACCGTGGCTCAAGCAGTAGAGCACAGGCCTACTACACCAGTACAGCGACCCGGGTTCGATTCTGGCCCGGGTCCTTTGCCGATCCTTCCCCATCTCTCTCTCCCCACTCGCTTCCTGTCTGTGTCTCTCACTATCTTTTCGCAAAAATAATAATAAAGGCAAAAAAAAAGAAAAAGAAATGTGCCCTCTAGGTGGCGTGGTGGCTCAATGAGCTAAGATGCTGTACCTACACTGGTGACCCGGGTTCGATTCTGGCCCGGGTCCTTTGCCGATCCTTCCCCATCTCTCTCTCCTCCATTATTTTCCTCTCACGCTCTCACACTGTCCTAACTGAAATAAAGGCATAAAATCCCCCCAAAAAATCTTTGAAAATGAAAGTGACCTCTGAAATCTAATAGCCTTGTCATACATTACATTGTGATGTGATATGCACTTATAACTGAGGGTTTCCCACCCTTTTTTTCATTAATTGTTATGTCCATGAAACATCTGTCACCTACAGGTCTATAGACTATGTATTTAAATGCACGTTTTTGTAAAAAATGAAAGTTCGAGAGAAGCGTAATAAAATTTGGATTGCCTAATTTACCACCTACATTCTATTCTGCACTCTACTGTCATTCGCCCGAGTCCAGCGCGAAAAGATAGGCACACCTATTTAACCAGCTGCATCTCATTCTCTGATCTGCTGTCATTTGGTGGAATTTCAGCGTGCAGAAAATTTGGAACGCCCCTTAATTAACTATCCAGCATTTATTCTCCACTCAACTGTTTCCAGTCAGAAATTTTCTTTCTCGCTCGTCCCACCACCTCCCCTCTCGCTCCATTGCTCCCTAACCATCATCTGTCGGGGGGTGTCCGCTCAGAGTTCACACATATCTGCGGGTGCAGATATTGTCAGAGCTCTCAGTGGCGCCCTGTACTCTGGAGCTCCAGAATGTTTACTGCATAGTCATTTCTCGGCCATGGCAGTACTCCAGCACCACAGACAGCGATCTTGCCCAATACGCCGCGTAATCTCTCAGCATCTTAAGTGCAGTGGTCCCGGCAGACCCCGTGAAGCACTTTGATCATCAGTCCACCGCGTGGACCGCCACTCTCTTGCAAGAGTTTGTTCTTGAGTGCATTGGTCGCTGCCGACCCCGTAAAGCACTTTGATGATCAGTCAACTGCGTGGACAACCACTCTCCTGCGAGAGTCGCAGGCATTTTTCCAACGATAATGAATATGTATGCATGCATGCCTAATCCAAATTTTCGATAGTGAACTAATGAAATTCATTTTCATATTTTCTTTACTTCTTCATTTATTTTATGGAGTCATCAAAAAATGGCATTACAGTACACAGATTTGTCCTTGGGGATAAATAAAGTTTCTCTACTTTTATGCATTAAACACTGGCCTATAACAACCAATCAAAATCAACATAGCCTACGTAGCTGGCAAAAGGCATATGATATCCAAATATAGTATTATAATTATATAATCAGTGATATCAGGTTATAATCAGGTTTCCACAGTGCCCATTTAGGTTGCTTGATACACAACCCCTACTAACATTTGTTACCTCCACTAAGGAGGTTACGTATGTGCTCACCCGAGTTTGTGTGTTTGTTGGTTGATTAGCTCCTGCAACTTTGCAGCCTGCCACAAGAGGGAGGTGCATGTGCTCTCAATGCACATTTCTAGTTTCATATTTATTTAATGGGAAATGTTCTACTATTTTGTCTCGCTGCAGAACTGCCTTCTCTGCCAATGGCCAGCCCACCATGATCCCCATCCCCGACCCCAATGTGGAGATCGGCAAGGCCAGGGAGATGAGCAAGAATGACATCCTCAGGCTGAACAGGCTCTACAGGTGCATCAAGAAAGGAGAAACTCCCGTGTATGAATGATCTGGTAGACAATTGACACTTGTATTCAATGGAGACAAATATTTTATGAATAAAAACACTTGTCAATAAACACACTTTTCAAGTTTCTCCGACTGAATGGTAAAATGCGCTAGCTCACACACATGCACGCACACACGCGTGCGCGCAAAAACACACACACACACACACACACACACACACACACACACACACACACACACACACACACACACACACACACACACACACAATCACATGCTGTTTGCCATCTCTTATTGCACTTGTCTGTTCTGTCAGAAAACTTGATTTGTTGCATTGAGTACTTCTAACATAACACAGGACACCAAGAGGACAGTAAAAGACCTATAGCAAACCACTCAATACAACACAGAATAAATACACACACAAAAAGGCTTAACATATTTTCAGCATAACACATCAACCATACAGTGTACAGTTGCATGTTATGACATTACAGTTTTTCTTGATTGCTTTGACACAGTTGTCACTCCAAAAAGCACATTTTCATACCAGTTCACGCAACGGGCTAACCAGTTAAACCAATTCTCCAAACACAACATATTTGCTTGCAAAAGGCTACTACGTTTCCACAATATTTAACATATGCAATAAAAGCAAACTCTGTCTTCAGTCCAATACACACTGCATAGCAGTGTATGAACACTCCCAATCAGTCATTACACAATGGTCGTAATAATCCAAAACACGGCTATCATGTTGACACAATTTGCCGTTATTTAACACTGTTGTCAATTACATAACTTTCAAGCCAGTTCCATTGTTGTTTCTTTTACTTAGCCACTGACTCTGCTTGATCAGGATCTACTGACTGAGAGATAGCAGGCCCAGTAAATGCTTTGCATAAAGACTTGAGTTGTGTGTCTTTTCTTATGTAAAATTGTCAGTAGGCTAGGTAGTGGGTCCGTGTAACAATAATGTCTTATTGCAAAGAATTGGATTGAGAATCAGAATGCTTTGATGTAGTTTTTGTTTTGTTTTTGTTTGTTTGTTGGTTTTGCTTTTTTTTTTTTTTTTACTGTAATAAAAAAATTACTAATGGCTGATAACGGTATTACAGAAAATATGTGTAAAGTAAAACATGATGTTGCAGTACGAGAATGCACTTACAGTAAATTTGCAAAAGAACTCCATGCCAAGAACAAACAAGAAGACACTGTGTATAAAGACTGATTGTTAAATTAAGATTTTTGAGAGGGCATGTCAAATAGGTGCTCCGATGCGTTCATACCACTGATGGTAGTTTCTAAAAGTCAGGAGTAGATTCTTCTGTGTGGTTACCAGAGCTTAAACAATGAAATTTGTACTACTTAAATGGCACATGCGTTAACTGTTTAGCAAAAACTGTGTTATATGAATGGGAAATATGTCAAGTCAACAAGAATGTGTTAACACATATGCACAACGTGTCTTTTGCTTTGCTGAAATAGTGATCATGACGACTTTGTGTGAGTCAGTTTAAAAAATTGTGTTAAAGCGATCAAGAAAAACTGTAATGAAATGAAGTGTGGAGTGCCGTGTAGAATTTAAAGGGACACTGTGCAGGAAATGGTCAAAAAAGGTACTGCAACTATGGTGATCATTGAAACTGGGCTGCCTATTGCCAAATTTGATATTTTCATGAAAGTTTACTCAGTAATAAACTAATATTTCCTAGTATGGTCCAAGTACAGTCATTTTTGCAGCTAAAAATGGCTATTTTTGGAAATTCAAAATGGCGGACCATGGAGAAGATCCCCCTTTTCATGTATGAAAAGCGCAATTTTTCCAGTCATAATGAATACTTAGAATTTGATGGTGTTGGTAATTATTCGTCAAAAAGGTAACATTAGTGAATGGGCAGCATGAAGTCTAGAAATAAACAACTAAAAATCTCACACAGTGTCCCTTTAAGGGTGTGTGTGATGACTATTTGCCTGATAATCAGAAGACTTGTTTTGGGTCTGCCTTACTGCACACACAGACAAAGTAGAGGAACATGACATCAAACTAGGACAGAAATGTTTCCAGCATTATCATAACCTACAATGACCTACGTACAGTAGGCTGTATAATATTCCAAGTGTCATTTCTCATAGCTTTGAGAATTTCAATTTCAATTTCAATTTATTATAGGGTGGTATCACGGTCTCGGAACATTTTACAAATTCATGATAAAATGTATGGATTAAACAATAAGATAATGGTAAACAAAATACATAAACAGAAGAAAATCAGGAATCAGTTACATCGAAAATGGATAACATTTCAGAAAGGAAATAAAAAATACAATGAAACGGTGAACTGATTAAAAAATATGTAAAACAAAATTAAAATGCGTATTTAAAACATTCTGGTTTTTAACCTGGCTTTAAAAATGTCCACAGAGCCAGCATCTCCAACATCGCGTGGGAGGCCATTCCACAATGTTGGCGCACGAAAGGCAAACGCTCTATGAGCTGCTGATTTCTATAGTACTGATGGGACAAGAAGAAGATCTGCATTTGCAGAACACAGTGGGCGTGATGGCATATAGGGCATAAGGAGCTTGTGATTGTCTTGTCAGTCACATAGTAGATATCTTTTCAAGATCTTTTTCATGTTTTTCATGTTCGTTCTTCCTCTACAGTGCCACTCTATGCTGAGTGACAGCGTTGTACTTGATTAATTTCCACTAGGCAGTGTCAGTGCAATGTGTTTTATATTATGGCTCTATTGTGACTGTTGCCAATATCAGCACAGGTGATGCCTGACTCATGGCTACTAGCCAGGCTACGCCCTCCTAGCGATGGAACAACTTCGGCGTTGCTACTAGTCAGGGCCTCGTTTCCGAAAGGGCCTTAAGTACTACTTAACGCTACGTGCTACTTAGGTTCACACTTAACACCATCGTAGAGCTCACGGAGCGTTTCCCAAAGCCAACTTAGCAAAGAACCATCGCAGGTTGACACGTAACTCTAAG
Source organism: Engraulis encrasicolus (assembly GCF_034702125.1). Lineage (NCBI taxonomy): Eukaryota > Metazoa > Chordata > Actinopteri > Clupeiformes > Engraulidae > Engraulis > Engraulis encrasicolus. The sequence continues at coordinate 13,432,734 of NC_085860.1, forward strand.
AGCAATCCACGAGTGGTCTAGAGTAGTCTTAACGCGCTAAGATTGATCGTAGCGGCATGGCACAGTGGAGACACCCACAGGATGTGAAGGGAAAAGAAGAAACCTGCGCATAAGATTGCTGTTTTAAGACGCGAGAGGCATGGCACAGTGGAGACATCCATAGGAAAAGAGGAAACTTGCGCTTCAAGTTGATGTTTTAAGACGGGAGTGTAGCCTAAATATCATGGCAGCACAGTTGACACTGCAACGAAAATAAGAAGGTAACATTAATTGTGGATGTGTAGGCCTATGAAATAAAAGTAATGTGTTTGGACATATTTTAGCCTACAGGTAGTAAAATAGTTCGACTGTGTTTGATAAACCTGGGCATAATTAAACTGTGATCAACCATAATTTGTGTGGGTGCTTCATGAACAAGAACAAGGCAAAATGAATAAGGGGCTTCGGCAACCAGAGACAAGAGAGTTGATGTCGGAAGGCCACTTCCGAAACTTTATTTATTTTATATTTTTTGAAGAAAAATGGTCAGCGAGTTGTTGCACCCTCTTTCATTTTCAAGTAGCCTAAGAAAGGGAAGGCGACGCCGAAAATACATGATAGTTGTAGGCGAAGGGTAAGCTATGACAAAAATGAAAAAGGCAGCGATGGGGATTCGTGTAGATTTTTTTTGTTTTAATAACAGCAGACTGCCGTGCCGTGCAAAAATGTCCTCACAGTTGTGAAAGTCTTGAGCGCGCGGTACTTTGCGCACCGCTCACCACATGTGCCAAGCTCCTCTCCCTATTCCGACTCTAGTAGGCTAAGCAATAACAAAAAGGCAGCGAGGGGATGTGTCAATTTTGATGGACATTGTTTTTCATAACAGCATGCTGACGTGCTCCCGACAGTTGTCAAGCCTTGAACGCCTTATAGTTGTAACTTTGCGCATCCCAATTTGGAACTCCAACTAGGCCTAGGCCTACTTGTCTTCTTAAATATTAAGCTGCAGTAGCCAAGTGCACGCGCTTCATATGGGTCTTAACGGCGTAGCTCATTATTACCGTCAGTTGGGAGTTTTGCATGATTTCATTGTGTGTGTGCATTTTATTTCATTTGCCAACAATAACTCCTGTCGATAGTTGCAAACTGCTACAAATGTAGTCCCACCCTTATAGAAAACAACTTTTGATACTGACACACGCCTTACATTTTGTAGATGGTTTAGCAGCAGATGACGGCGCAGTTCACTCCGAGTACACTTCAGCACCACATATGTGGACAGCGATCCTTAAGAGCGACGCTACGAATGATCTTAGAGGCTGTGCACGCGCGTTCATGTACGAGTGTCTTTGGGAAACAGTCGTAGGAAATCTAAGAACATTCGTAAGATCACTGGTTAACGACACACGTAAGGCTAAGAAGCATCGTTATCGGGAAACGAGGCCCAGGTCAAGAGCAATGCAAATACTTTCTGAGCTCAGGAGAACTCTGGAGCTCAACCCACTTTGTCGGAAACCAATCAACTTTGAGCAGCTCCAACGGCCCTGGGTAGAGGCATGTTCAGGCAGTGACGTGGTTTAAGCAGAGATGTTCTATTGGGACTAATACAATTTTTGGTTTAAACTTCGGCACAGCCTTTTCTGGCCTTGACCAGTAGCAAACCGAGGGAGGCGGGTTAACCAGGCTGTTTGGAAACGTTATTCGCTATCTTCTTGATCAGACCAGACTCTCGGTACGAGATTTGAAAGTCGATGCTAATCAGGCTTCATGGCTATGGCTCTGGACTAGAACACTTAATTATATATTTTTTTCAACAACAGAAATTGGTTGGTGCAAGAATGTTTTCTTTTTTGGAGTCCTTGTTGTTTTATACTGGCTGCACACTTGTCAGTTGTCACACTGTCATTTAAGGACACATTCAAGGTTCGATTTATCCAGCAGTGAGAAACAAGCATGTGTCACTCATCAGTTTCATGCCAATATCACCTCTTATGACAACATCAGGCATCATTGCCAGTAGGCCGCTGACTGGGAGGGGGCAGAGACAAATTAGCCATATTTCCTGGGCTCAGAGAGAGGGGGGAGCCCAGATTTGCATCCCCATCACAATGAGTGCGTTCCAATGTGCAACATTGCGTCCTCCACTTGTGCTTGTGGCCTCACGTTTTGTGGGACTATTCTTCATTCACTATCCAGTTTGCAAATGAGACAATGACTTTACAATTGAGCTTTTGCAAGATATTGAAATATAATGCTGCTGTCAGTGACGTCATCATGTCGTATTACTTCCTGGTACGAGGCCACAAGCACAAGTGGAGGACGCAAGGTTGCATATTGGAATACACCCATTGTATGTATTGCGTTGGGGACCCTTTCAGATTATTTTGTTCCTGGGTCAAAGCTGTCAGCAGCCCTGATTGCAGGTAAACTACAGTATTTAAGACAGACTGGCAGGCAGAGTTGGTTCACGTTTGACTGCTGGACAAGTAACGGGTGAGGTTTCAGTCTTTATAAATCTGCAGTGGATATTGCCTGATGATATTCCAGACAACTTTTTGGGCAATGTTGTATGGGCTTCATTACTTATTAACAGATTAACAGATTATTAACAGATTATCACCCATATCGATGATCAGCATTTTGTTTGATACAACCAATATTTTTGTTACTCAGAAAAAATTCTCAAACAGTTGTGCATCATCAAGTTCTTTATAAAGAGCCCATATTAATTTTATTCCATTTTTATTTTTTTGTGTTTTCTTTTTGCGTATTGTCCATATGGGATGGGATGTTGCTAGACTGGTTTTCATACTACATGATCTCATGTGTCTGGCTTTCCCTGTAGACGCAAGATGTTTGTTGAAATCATTCTCGGGGTTTTTCTCCTTTCCTCCGCCTGGGCTAAGGTTTGTATACCGTGTGTGTGTGTGTGTGTGTGTGTGTGTGTGTGTGTGTGTGTGCGTGCGCGTGCGCGTGCGCGTGCGTGTGCGTGTGCGTGTGCATGTGAATGCTTATATAATTAACATATCATGCATTTGTCTTTTCTCATATTGATACACCGATCCTGACTTGAATATATGTAAGTGTATCTTGCCATTTTCATTCCTACTGTACTGTATATACTCATTATTCTATGATTTGCAGTCTGTGAATAATTTAACTGTACAGTATTGACATCTTCGTTAATGATTTCCTTCTAGAGGAAGTTGGCGTTGAGGACACCTCTGTGTCTGGAAGAATTTATAGAGTAAACAAGGATGCAGGTAAGAGATTTCTTCAGTTTTGGGAGTGGAACCAATTCCATGATTTGAGAAAGAAAGAAAGAAAGAAAGAAAGAAAGAAAGAAAGAAAGAAAGAAAGAAAGAAAGAAAGAAAGAAAAAGAAAGAAACCCTGCTTTGATATGCTAATTTCCTTTGGGTTAAATAAAGGATCTCTTCTACCCCTTCTACTAATGCTGAAATTAAACTTAATTAAATCCAATCCCATAGCATCTGTGTGTTAAATTGCATGATATCATAGACCTAATGTATTTATGAGACATTTGTATCCAAAGTGACTTATAATAGAAGAGGTCATAAACAGCCATTTACAAAGCGTGGGAACCCAGATGTTAACACTGACTGTGTTTGCCTGTCTTCAGTGCTCAATACTAAATGTGCGCTGCTGGTCCATTACAGTGCGTAGGCCTGATGAGCCTTATGTGGTGGATGACATTGCCTACGACTCTGAGGCCGACAGGAACGCCGACCCCTGCACCGCCACGGGCTGCCTGTGGCCCAAGTCCTCTGACGGTTTGGTCTATGTGCCCTACTACATCACCAATGAATACTGTGAGTATTAAACGTGTTTTTACAAGATGTGTATGCAAGTATGCCACAAGCAATCAATGACTGTGGACCCAGATTACGCGTCTCATTATTGGTGTTTTGTTTGTATGTAATAATATATGACAATAATAATAATAATAATAATAACAATAATAATAATAATAATAATAATAATAATAATAAAGTAACAATAATAATACAGTATTTTACTGTAAACCTGTACAGTGTGGTTGTGTACTGTGTATATTACAGTAAAATACTGTATGTCATTGACACAATCATTTGCTGTGAAATTTTACAGTTGTATATTGGTATCTAGGCATAACAATAATTGTATTGAATTAAATGGGAAACATTGGACTATAGAGCAATTCCAGACAAAAAATAAGGTAAAATAAGGTAATTTTATATTCCATGGGTACTGACTAATAGGGGACACTTACCCTTGTTGTGGTATCCATTGTTTTTGGAACGATTTTCATGACTATAAGCACTAGCCTTCCATCCTCCTTGTTAGGCATCTCTTGCTAGCTGGGAATTACTGTCGTGCTATCAAAATAAAGGTCAACTTTTCCACAGGCTACATGTGTTTGTGCTTGTGTACGTATGCGTGTGCATGCTTGTTTACTGTTTATTTACTGATTTACATGGTTTACTGTGTGTGTCTTAAGCTGACCGTGAGCGTTCTGTCATCGAGCGTGGTCTTCAGTCCTTCTCCAGCTCCACCTGTATCCGCTTTATTCCCTGGATCTCTAGCCACAGGGATTACCTCTATATCAAGTCTGACACCGGGTAGGAGTCTCCATTACTGTCTTCACTTATTCATATCAATATTTGAAGAGCTCTTTTGCAAAATGAGATATATCCATTTTATAGAATGTTGGGAAATTTACATTTTTGCATTGGGCTTTCAATTGAATTGCATTGCAAAATGCATTTTATAGAGGTTTAAAAAGTATGTTCTGAAAACATTTGAATGGCAGGAATTCACACATAGATTATAGGACTTCTTAACAGTCAATTCCAATATTAAGATGCAAAAAGTCAAAAATGGTGGACATAGCATTTTGGAGAAGAGCTCTTCATTTGCAAATCATTCAGATTGTACACTAGCAAAATAGAACAGCAAGATCATTGTAAACATCACAACCACCCAATGTGTATAGTCACCCAATGACATGACACCAACGCGGAAAGACTGGAATTCACTCACTGATCCACGTTGAAGTCTTCAAAACTCTGTGTCTTTCTAAGGGACCATTATCAGTGTGTTTCAGCATTTCCTGTTGTTATATTCTAGGTCCTGTTGAGAAACATAATAGCGTACTGCAGGTTATGAGGGTTCATGTTTGATATTCTTGCCATCATGAAATCACTCAAACTAAGGGGTGTAACGTGCTCAACTCAAAAAAGTAAAAAAAACTGGGTGCTCATTCCTCAAGAATATACAAAATAAAGAGGACAGGAAAGCACTGTGTTTTAACCTTGAAGTTAAGACCGAAACGTCTGTTCTCTTTATTTCATCATGAAGTCACACAATGACGCCATTTTCAATACAGAGTACAAATGGTTATCTCCCTCCTCCTCATCTTCTTCAGGTGCTACTCTTACGTGGGCCGTCGTGACAATGGCCAAACCCTCTCTCTGAAACGCCCGGGCTGTATCTACCACGACACTGTGCAGCACGAGCTGCTCCACGCCCTGGGCTTCAACCATGAGCAGACCCGCAGCGACCGCGACAACCACATCCAGGTGCTTCTTGAGAATGTTATCTCTGGTATGCATTGCCTTTATACCCTACCAACTGTTCAATCCAGTGTAGGCGTAGGTGACAAAACTTTTGTCTTGCCAAAGTCTGCCCTTTCCATGTTCATTAAATCGTTAATTTTTCTTTGGTGCAATACTTTTATTTTTTTGCTCATAGTTAATTTGGGGGGTTTGTAGCTTTCATATGAGTGATTTCTGAAGCCAATTGATTAATTGAAAGTCAGGTTATTAGCTGTTCTTCCAACAACATGGATAGGTGACAAAACTTATGGGAAGGACTGTACAGACACCATGTAGCCTGGTCCTGACCATCCCATAATACTATCATTTCATTTCGTCAATCCTTTGGCGGAAGTACGTAGGATGCCGTGCATATGTGAATATGCCATTGATTCTGTTCCCTGAACAGGCAAGGAGCACAACTTTAACAAGAAGGCCACTCTGAACCAGGGCACTCCTTACGACTACAACTCTGTCATGCAGTACTTCAGGTCTGTACAGTACAGTATGTTCTACACAGTATTACTCATCTATTAGACTATTATGAGTGTTTTTAGTTAGTGCGGCATGCTCTTAATCTTAATCTCTTAAGTAGACCCAACTCGCTTCTAAGGTGGAGCTGGTCTTTGGTCCAAGGCTTGTTGATCACAGCTAAAGGTGGCCCTGCCGTGGCACTGCTATGCTGGCGAACACGGGTTCGATTCCGGCCCGGAGTCATTTGCCAATCCTTCCCCATCTCCCTCTCCCACTCATTTCCTGTCACCATCTTCACCGTACACACACACACACACACACACACACACACACACACACACACACACACACACACACACACACACACACACACACACACACACACACACACACACACACACACACACACACACATACCTCCTAGGTTGCTTGATACAAAACCCCACTTATTTTCACATTTGTTTCATATTTATTTAATGTGAAATATTCTGCTATTTTGTCTTGCTGCAGCACTGCCTTCTCTAAGAACGGCGAGCCTACCATGGTGCCCATTCCTGACCCCAATGTGGAGATCGGCACAGCAACTGAAATGAGCCATAACGACATCCTCAGGGTTAACAGGCTGTACCAGTGCTGAGAGGAGTCGCTAAACTCATGTCCTCAAGAGATGATGCAGGTACACCTATGCACGGCCATACAAACAAGCATGCATAAAATGGTTTAACTACCATATGCTACTGTACCTTACGGTGAGAGTAATTAAGGGGAGTAGAGTTGCCCAGCCGGGACTCGAACTCAGACCTTCTGGGGTAGTAAATTGGGGCTCTGACCGCTACACCAGGCTAGAGCCAGGCTAGTTGATGTGATAGACAGAACACACCCACAACCCCAGTGATGGTCACTCCATCACAGTGAGGTACAGTACCTGTGGTCTAGATTCATGATAAATTCAGCAAGTTTGCTCATTTGCTCCTTTGCCATAATTAAATACACATTATTGTTGTAATTATAGAGGGAGCATGGCTGACATCGTCATTCCAAAGCAGATCAGATGGGAGGAGTACACCATGGAACCCCATAGAGGGAGAGGAGATGAACCCTTGAGGACAGGCCATTGACTGCCAGACAACAAGAAATAAGACATGCAATTAAACGGACATGCAAAACAATCTGTGATGAGTCTTTTTTGTCCTTCTTTTGTGTTCTGTTCTGTTTTATTTATCAAAAAACACACACACACACACACACACACACACACACACACACACACACACACACACACACACACACACACACACACACACTGTATCCTACATTGTATGGCAGTGTCCCAGTGGTCCATCTATAGGCAACATGGCAGCCATAATATCAAAGGAAGACGGGGCCTGCATGAAGGGCTAGTCCATGGCACAAATGCCAAGGCCTGAATAGGCTCTATAAGTGCATCAAGAAAGGAGAAACTCCTGTGCACGCCTTGCCTAGCAGACAGCTGTCACATGTATTCAATTGAGAAGAGTATTTTATGAATAAAGTTTTGGTAAAAACACACTTGTCACGTTTGTTTCTCTGACTGAATGGCACTGTGTAATGCTTGAAAGAGATTGTTTGGAATGAACATTTTCTATTGACTCGAAAACATGCCCTTGTTTGAAAACAGAAACGGGTGCGTCATAACCTACTTGTGCGCGCGTGCGTGCGTGCGTGTGTGTGTGTGTGTGTGTGTGTGTGTGTGTGTGTGTGTGTGTGTGTGTGTGTGTGTGTGTGTGTGTGTGGTTGTTGGTGGTGGTGGTGGTGTGTGCGTGTGTCTGCTGTTTGTTTACAGGGGTCGCCAAACAAACATTGCCTCATACACATGCACACACACACAAACACACACACACACACACATGTGCGTATGCACGCACACACACACACACACACACACAGGGATGGGCAGTATTGCTATTACATCTAATTGAAATACATTTTGAAATACAAAATACTATTTTGTATTTGTATTTCATATAAGTGAATTACATGTATTTGTATTTTGTATCAAAATACTTTCCTCCAGTATTTTGTGTATTTCACAAAACTACAAATACAAATACTTTGTTCTAAAGAATGTTATTACACAATATGAACACAAGATGGTGCTGTAGGTTAAAAAGGATATGAATGCCCCTAGCTGAATTGGAGGCACATGCTTGGATTTCTTAAGCCTTGACTGCACAGGAAGTTCAATTTGGTTCAAGGTGATTGGCTAATCATTTAATTCATTCCTCAATGAGGTGTTAATGTTTTCCCCATGTCATTCAAACTTGCTTTCAGTTTGCCATTGAGGGCCTTTGGTGTAGAATTGAGATATTACCTGTGCATATTGTTTTAAAACTAGCTGTATAAAGTGCGTTCCAATATGCAACCTTGCTTACTCCACTTCTGCTTGTGGCCTCGTACCAGGAAGTAATATGTCGGGATGACATCACTGACAACAGCATTATATTTCAATATCTCATAAAAGCTCAATTTTAAAGTCTTTGTCTCATTTGCAATTGGGATGGTAAATGAAAAACAGTCCCCTAAAAGTTGTTGTGGCTAGGCTGACAGCTGGGAAACCTAATTGTTTTCTCCACGGAGGATGGGCCAGGAGGCGGGGCGAGGCCACAAGCACAAGTGGAGGCAGTATAGTTGCAATACCTACTCTGGCCACCATCCTATAGTGAACTTTTAAAAAAAAAGCACTTGTATCTCTACTTTGTCACAGAAATGATTGCTATTCTTATGGCACTGACATGTTAATTCAGACAAATTAAGTCAAGAGTGAAGGGTAACCAGTTGAGAGATGTTCTCATTTGCAGGCCTCATAAACCGGCCTCATCGCCAACGTTGGAATGCGAAGCTGTTTGAAAAATTAGTTATGATGACAGCCTACAGAATATCTCCCTTATATAGTATTATTCAACTTTTTGGTCTTGTGTTTTCCCCACTGGGATGATTAAGGCCATACATACTTACTTGGCCTACAGCAGGGCCTCTTTCTTTCTTGTTTGAGCTTTTGTTTGTTTTCTAATCATCATTTCATTTCTCAGAATTTAATTGTTCAATTGATTTCATTGTGTAAGTCAAATTGGTAGTTTTTGTACACAATTGTTTTTGTTGTATTTGTTGTGTATTTTGTGTTGTTGAAAATACAAATATTGTATTTCAATATTAGATACTGTTACAGTTATGTATTTTGTATCTTATTTGTAACATTTTTTGCTGGGTATTTTGTATTTGTATTGAAAATACATGTAACTGTATCTTTGCCCATCCCTGCACACACACACACACACACACACACGCACACACGCACACACGCACACACACAACCCCACCTTAATATCTTTGTGGGGCCCTCCCATTGACACTCATTCATATTGACCCTATCAATAGCTAAAGAATGCTAAACTGTGCCCAAAACAATATCTAAACCTTAACCTGTCAGTGAGGAAATGTAATTACACTTTTACTTTTACCAGTAACAACAAAACTACCCCAGCAAAAGGGTTTGGGTTTTGGGCAGGATTTGGGCCCCACATGGAGCAAGGGCCTCAGCATGTGGTTGTGCTCCAATAGCTGGTGCCCAGGCTGTGTAGGATGGTGGTGGCCAGAGAAGGCATTGCAATTATGCTGCTGAATGACACTGTGCAACCTATTGCTGTTTTCAATGTATTATACTGTAGTGTGGTATCACCATAGCATCAGAACGCTTTACAAATTCATATTAAAATGTATGGATTAAAGGATAAGACAATAGATAACTAAATTCATAAACAAAAAATAAGGAATCAGGAAGTTAAATAAAAAAAAATGATACAATTACAGAAAGGAAATAAAAAATTCTGATTAATAAGGCTATGCAAGTTAATCATTAATAGACTACAAGTGGCTGACTACAATATTTAGAAAAGGTGAGTCTGGTATTTTCCAAGGAGTTTTAAAAATGTCCACAGAGCCAGTATCTCCAACACGTGGGAGGCCATTCCACAATGTTGGGGCGCGAAAGGCAAACGCTGTATGACCTGCTGATTTCTTTAATACTGATGGGACAATAAGAAGATCTGCATTAGCAGAACGCAGTGGGCGTGATGGTATATGGTGATTGTTTTGTCAGTCACAAAGTAGATGTTCAGAGCATGAACATCTTTTTCCATGTTTTTCATGTTCTTGTGTCTGCCAGAGCCTACTGTACACACAGGAGCATACATGTTGCAAGACATACATGTTGCCAGCGTTACCAAATCCTACAATGACCTCTGCTATTCCTGGTGTCATTTATCATAGCTTCGAGAATTAGTGAGTGATTGTTAGTGGTCTTAGTGAGTCTTGTCAGTCACATAGTAGATGTTCAGAAGATGAACATCTTTTTCATGTTTTTCATGTTCTTTCTTCCTCTATAGTGCTCTATGCTGACTGACAGCTGTTTATACTTGACTAATTTCCACTAGGCAGTGTCAGTGCAATGTGTTTTCTATTATGGCTCTATTGTGAGACTGCTGCCAATATCAGCACAGGTGATGCCTGGCTGAGGAGACTCATGACCAGGGCCGCCGACAGCTTTCGCTGGGCCCAGGACAAAGTCATCTGAAAGGGCCCCACTACCCAATACATGCAATGTAAAGGGGATCCAATTTTGGGCACCCTATCTCCCTGGGCCTGGACAACATACCCCGCTGTCCCCCTCTTTCGGCGGGCCTGCTCATGATTACAGCTCTGGACTAATCCTGTATGTGTGTCCACACAAATACCCGATTTCACATCTCGCCACACGTCAGCAATTTTTGGCTTTTGGCCAATCGGGGGCCTCTGACAGGTGGGGCCCCCTAGGTTTCAGCCATATCCAGGCTGTGTATTAATCCGGCCCTGCAAATACCGGAGAGCACTAGAATACTTCAACACTTAATTACATTTTTCTTCAACAACAGACATTGGTTGGTGTGCAATGTTTTCATTTTTGGAGTGCTTACTTTTTAATATATACTGGCTGCACTGATAACACTTGTTGTCACTTGTCAGATTGTCGTTTAAGGACACATTCAAGGTTTGACTTATCCAGCAGTGAGAAACAAGCATGTGTCACACATCAGTTTCATGCTGATATCACCTCTTATGACAACATCAGGCATCGTTGCCAGCAGGTGCACTGACCTGGAGGGGACAAATTAGCCAGATCTCCTGGGCCCAGGGAGATGGAGGAGAGCTCATATTTGCATCCCAGTACACTGTATGCATTGAGAGAGGGGCCATTTTCAGATGATTGTATTGTGGGCCCGGTCAAAGCTGTCAGCAGCCCTGATTGCAGGTGAACTGCAGTATATAAGACCGACTGGCAGGCAGAGTTGGTTCACGTTTGACTGCTGGACAAGTCACAGGTGAGTTTATGTCTTTGCTATGAATCTGCAGTGGATCCAGGCTAATGTTAAAGCCACACAAGACAACTGTTTGAGCAATGTTGTATGGGCTCGCTCATATTGATTTTTCAAAACAATCATTTTGTCATTCAGCAAAATTGCTCCAACAGTTGTGCATGATCATCATCATTGTGGGCCCATAGTCATTTTATTTCATTTTTTGTGTGTTTTCTTTTTTTGTGCTGTCCATATGGGACGAGATGTTGTAAGATTGGTTTTGACACATGGTCTCATGTGTCTGGCTTTCCCTGTAGACGCTGAAGATGTTTTTTCAAATCATTCTTGGGGTTTTTGTCCTCTCCGCCGCCTGGGCTAAGGTTTGTACAGTATAGTATAGTATATGTATTTGTGTGTGTGTGTGTGTCTGTGTGTCTATGTGTGCGTGTGTGTGTTCGTTTGTGTGTGTGTGTTCGTTTGCGCGTGCCGTGTGTGTGTGTTCGTTTGTGTGTGCGCGTGCACGCGCGCGCGCGTGTGTGTGTGTGTGTGTGTGTGTGTGTGTGTGTGTGTGTGTGTGTGTGTGTGTGTGTGTGTGTGTGTGTGTGTGTGTGTGTGTGTGTGTGTGTGTGTGTGTTCGTTTGCGTGTGCGCGTGTGCATGTGCATGTGCGTGTATTCTCCAAGTGAATGCTTATATAATTAACATATCATGTATTTGTCTTTTCTCCTATTCATACACCTATTCTGACCCCAATACGTGTAAGTTTCTTGTCAAATTCATTCCTACTGTCAATAGTATACTCACCGTATTTGATTTTCGGTTTGTGAGTAATTAAAGTGCATTGACATATTTGTTAATGATTTCCCTGTAGAGGAGGTTGGCGTTGAGGACACCTCTGTGTCTGGAAGACTTCATAGAGCAAACAAAGATGTAGGTAAGAGATTTCTCTTCCATCCAGCCAAGAAAGAAGGAAAGAAAGAATTCCTGCCTTGATAAGTTCTTTTCCTTGGGTTACCCCTTCCTCCATTAATGCTAAAATGACACTTTATTAAGTCCAATCCCATGGCATGTGTGTGCTATATTGTTATATCGTTAATTATATTGCATTATATTATTGGTTTATTATTTCTAGCAGACATTTTTTTCCAGAGCAACTTACACAAAAGGTCAAGAACAGCAATTCTCAAAGTGTCTGGAGCCAGTCGTTAACGCGGAGTGTGTTTGCCTGTTTACCTGTTTGTCTGTCGTTAGTGCGTAGACCTGACGAGCCTTATGTGGTGGATGACATTGCCTACCCCTCTGAGGCCGACAGGAACGCCGACCCCTGCACCTCCAGAGGCTGCCTGTGGCAGAAGTATTCTGACGGTCTGGTCTATGTGCCCTACTACATCACCAATGAATACTGTGAGTATTAAACACATTTTTACAAGATGTGTATGCAAGTATAAGCAGTTAAAGACTGTGGACTTAAAGGACCAGTTCAGTCAATTTCAACATGCCGTTGTAATGTTCACACTACCCTGGACTTGTCAGTACCTGAGATTTTGTTTTTCTTTTTCAGCCCTTTCCGAGATCCTGGTCATTGTAATGGGGGCAGCACTTTGTTTACATAAAAAAACATTTTTATTTATTCCCAAAAACATCCAAAAGGTTATACAACATCAGCAGACAACTAGCAAACAGCGGTACCTTTTGGGAAAATATTTGGAGTAGGCCTATGTTTAAAAAAAAAAAAAAAATGTAAACAAACGCTTCCCCCATTAGAATAGCTCATATCTCGGAAAGGGCTGAGACGAAAAATGTGGTATCACCGGGTACTGACAAGTCAAGGGAAGCGTGAGCAATACAACAGCATATTGAAATTGACTGAACTGGTCCTTTAAAGTAGGGTTGACAATCTCATTGGAGTTTTTGTTTGTGTGTTATAAATAAAAATATAAATAAATAAAATCGTTTTTATAGTAAAATATGAGTTGTAAAATATAAATAAATAAAATAGTTAATACAAAAACATTTTTGCAAAGTTTGTTCAAACTTGTGTTCTGAGACTTCAGGCGGTCACACTTTCTTGACGCCGGTGTCACAAGCATGTCATAACTGGATCATAACAGTGTCATTACGCAGCCATAGATAAGTCATAAACATTTGTCTGTCATAAACATTTTATGACTGTTGGCCTTAAGTGACTTTTGGTTGTGGCAAAGACAATCCTAGGTACCGAATGTCACTTAAAGGGACAGTTTGGTCAATTTCAACATGCAGTTGTAATGCTCACACTACCCTGGACTTGTCAGTGCCTGAGATTTTTTTTTCTTATTCTTCAGCCGTTTCCGAGATCCTGGTCATTGTAATGGGGGCAGCTCTTTGTTTACATTTCAAAAAAACATTTTTATTAATTCCCAAAAACATCCAAAAGGTTATAAAACATCAGCAGACAACTAGCAAACAGCAGTACCTTTTGGGAAAATATTTGGAGTTGGCCTATGTTTCATTTTTTTAAAATGTAAACAAACGCTGCCCCCATTAGAATTGCTCATATCTCGGAAAGGGCTGAGCCGAAAAATGTGGCATCACCAGGTACTGACAAGTCAAGGGTAGCATGAGCAATACAACTGCATGTTGAAATTGACCAAACTGTCCCTTTAAGGCCAACAGTCATAAAATCTTCATGACATGCACATAACGTTTATGACACATGCATATCATCTTAAGTGATTCAGTGACTTCTTGGAGGTCTTTGTCCATGCACGAGTAATCTCTCTATCTCTATCTCTCTCTCTCTCTCTCTCTCTCTCTCTCTCTCTCTCTCTCTCTCTCTCTCTCTCTCTCTCTCTCTCGCTCTCTGTATGTACCTGTGTGTTCATGTGTGTGTGCGTGCGTACGTGCGTGTGTGTGTTTAGCTGACCGTGAGCGTTCTGTCATCGAGCGTGGTCTTCAGTCCTTCTCCAGCTCCACCTGTATCCGCTTTATTCCCTGGAACAACCACAGGGATTACATTTACATCCGCTCTGACAACGGGTACGAGTCTCCATTACTCATGCATATCAAAATCATTCAGATTTTACACTTGCTAAATAACACAAAAAGATCATTATGAGAACCACAACTACTCAATGTGTAAAGTCACACAATGACACCAATGAGGAAAGGCACTCTTCTTCTTGGTTAAGAAGCTTTTAATAGCTAGTTCATTGTGGAACTGGTTAAAATAGCCAACATGTTTCGGCCAACAATGGCCTTCATCAGGGCTTCTTTGACCAATGAGGAAAGAGTAGAGCTCACTGATCCACGTTGAAGTCTTCAAAACTCTGTGTCTTTCTAGGGGACCTTTATCAGTGTGTTTCAGTATTTCCTTTTGTTATATTCTTGGTCCTGTTGAGAAACATAATAGCGTACTGCAGGTTATGAGGGCTGATGCTTGGTGTTCTTGCCATTCCCATCATGAAATCACTCAATGACGCCCAACGCCGGTTTTACCAATAAGCTGACTAGGCAGTTGCCTAGGGCCCCACCAAATTTGCCCATTGTAGGGGGGCCCCCAACAGTCAGCCCCACCATGTAAATACCAGCGAACAGGGGCACTGCCAGAAATGTTGGGCCCCATGAAAGATTACAATTTTGGGCTCCCTTAAGGGCCCCTATCAGTGCTTACCACTCCCCCTTAGCGGCCCCCATGCCAGCGAAAGTAATTCAAAAGGACCTTATGCCTATATTTTCCCTAGAGTGCCAAATGGGTAGATTCGTAGCTAGTGACGCCATATTCAATACCGAGTATAAATGGTTATCTCGTTCCTCCTCATTTTCCCCTAACAGGTGCTACTCTTACATCGGCCGTCTCGGTAATGGCCAGACCGTGTCTCTGAGTCGCAATGGCTGCATCTACCACAACACTGTTCAGCACGAGCTGCTCCACGCCTTGGGCTTCAACCATGAGCAGACACGCAGCGACCGCGACAACCACATCCAGGTTCTTCTGCAGAACGTCATCTCTGGTATGAATTGCATATAAAAGGTCCGCAACACTGTTTGATGCTCCCAAAAACATAATGGCACAACATTTCCTACTCTCAGTCCTTCATCACAGTGCACAGTTGCAGAGTTGAAGAGTCCAAAACATTGCCGTTAATTTTTTTGAGGGCATCAGTCAGTGTTGCAGACCTTTTTTTTCTCCTTTCAGTTATCTTTTGTTTGGTCCCGTCCAGCACCTGTGCTACTGATGTGCGCACATTCTCTAACCTTTACATTACATTACATGACATTTGGGAGACACTTTTATACAACCGAGGATGTAATCACAGCATACAACACTTCCGGATGCAAAGTGAACAGGAAATAATCAGAACAATAGAATAGGTGCAAGTGCATAGTGGGTTTAGTTTCTTTTTTTTAAAGGGACACTGTGTGAGATTTTTAGTTGTTTATTTCCAGAATTCATGCTGCCCATTCACTAATGTTACCTTTTTCATGAATACTCACCAAAAGCATCAAATTCTAGTATTCATTATGAATGGAAAAATTGCACTTTTCATACATGAAAAGGGGGATCTTCTCCATGGTCCGCCATTTTGAATTTCCAAAAATAGCCATTTTTAGCTGCAAAAATTACTGTACTTGGACCATACTAGAAAATATTTGTTTATTACTCAGTAAACTTTCATGTAAAAATCAAATTTGGCTATAGGCAGCCCAGTTTCAATGAGCAGCATAGTTGCAGTACCTTTTTTGACCATTTCCTGCACAGTGTCCCTTTAAGTACATTAGCACAGGGTGAAGGAGAGTAGACACACATAGTGTATGCACACATCCACAGCCAATGCCCAACATACCTGGGCTTGGGCCATCTCAAACATCAGTGCAGTAAATAGACATGAAAGAGGAGAGTAGGCCTATATACACTATATAGTATATACTGTACATATACTATATAGGCCTACTATAAGCTCCCCGCAGTTCAATCATGCATGGTGTCACAAACACACTTTGTCAACGCTGACGACATCTCATGCATGACAACATTTGATGCATCTGTCATCCTCCAAAAACCACACCGTGTGCACAAGTCTCACAGTGATACAATGGAGGAAAGACTGGATCTCACTCACGGAACACTGAACAGTCTTGAAGTCCTCAATATTACTGTTTAATAATACTGTTCTTGCATAGTCCTTCAAACACACATTGACATCTTATGCATGATGACAGCTGATGCATCTGCCGTTCTCTTTTTAAAGTGAATGAGCACCAGCAAAAACTGATAAACCAGGTCTTTGTTGTTGTTTGAATGACTACACACCATGTGAATTTGCTGTGGTTTCTGTTCCCTGAACAGGCATGGAGCACAACTTTAACAAGGTGGCCACTCTGAACCAGGGCACTCCTTATGACTACAACTCTGTCATGCAGTACTTCAGGTGAGTCCAGTATGTTCTAGGCCTACACAGTATTACTCATTTTGTATTAGTCTGTGTGTCTATGAATGTTTCAGTTTAGAGAAAACGGCATGCTCTTCACCCAGAGAAGTAGACCTGCTTCTAGGTTCAGCTGCTCTTTGGTCCAAGGCTTGTTGATCACAGAAAAAGGAGGAGAAAAAAAAACATTCGTCTAACCAAGGCAGGCAGTCATACAAATGATAAAAATGCCTTTATTCAAACATGACAAGTCCAAGGTAGGACTTCTACGGTATGATATGATACGATACAATAGTACTTTATTGTTAGCCTGGTTCCTTCCAGACCTCTGTGTGAGATCACAAACAGAACTACAGGTTGGCCAGGCAACTTTATCGGCAATTTGCACTGAAATTCATTTTGAATCCCTCAGGAGATCCCAGCTGCCCTCTAATAGCTTGCTTGATACACAACCCTTACTTATTTTCATATTTGTTTCATATTTATTATATTGTTTCATATTTATTATAAACATTATATTTTGTCTCGCTGCAGAACTGCCTTCTCTAAGAACGGCCAGCCCACCATGATCCCCATCCCCAACCCCAATGTGGAGATCGGCATGGCCACTGAGATGAGCTATAACGACATCCAGAGGGTGAACAGGCTGTACCAGTGCTAAGAGGAGTCGCAACACTCATGTCCTCAATAGATGATGCAGGTATGCACGGCCATACAAACAAGAATTCGGGGACAGCTGCTAACTACGGTTTTTGAGGCCCTAAACATAACTGGCCAGGAGGCCCCCCCCTCATAATTAAATAATAATAATAACAACAACAAAAATCTAATAAATATATGTTTTGTAATGTAATTCAATATTTTTTCATGATGTTTGTCAGTCAATCTCAATTTAAGAGGCCCCGATTTTGAGGGCAAAGTGGTTGGTGCCCCAATCACTGGTTGGTGCCCTAAGCACTCTGGATACTTTGCGTACTGTGCTTATGTCTAGCGGCGGCCCTGTGCATGGATTATTATATAACGGCTATTATATAAATATGATCATTTGCAAAAGTTAAATACGCATTATTGTTGTAATTATAGAGGGAGCATGGCTGACATCGTCATTCCAAAGCAGATCAGATGGGAGGAGTACACCATGGAACCCCATAGAGGGAGAGGAGATGGACCCTTGAGGACAGGTCATTGACTGCCAGACAACAAGAATGACAGAAATAAGACATGCAATTAAACGGACATGCAAAACAATCTAGAATGATGAGTATTTTTTCTTCTGTTCTGCTTCTGTTATTTGGCATCATCCATGTACAGTATTTCACAGTTTTCCTACACACACACACACACACACACACACACACACACACACACACACACACACACACACACACACACACACACACACACACACACACACACACACACACACAGTGTATCCCACATACTGTACGCGTTTCCAACAATATATTCAAAACCTCTCTGTTAGTATTCAACATTTTTTCGCATCGCTTTGTTATATAATGTGTTTTTCAGAGTTCAGGACACTGAGCGGTTCTGTGCTGGCTGAAAAGGCCCCGAGGGCTCCAGCACTTGAGTCTGATATACAGCACGCACTCAACCAGTCTGGTGTTTCCATGGATACGTTACTTTCAGCTTGCATCATTTAACTTAATGCCATGCCAACAGTTATCAACCGTGTGGCAGAGGCGAATGTTACCGCTGACAGTCCACAGATACTGCCCGCTTGTTACTGTCATATTTACTTTGCTCCCTAAGGAAGTGTTACTGGGCATAAAGCTTAACCCCTTGGTGATCTGTCTGTAATTGATTTCCCCCCTCATGGAAGAGGAACTGATACACATGAGGTAATGTCTTGGGATTGACACTAGGGGGAGACAAGAACTCACTGACCTCCCACTTCTTTTTTGATGCTTTGCCTTTTTTTTCTTTTCTTTTTTATTTGAGACAGTAACTCACCTAGGGTATATATTTCCAGGAGCACATTTAACTTGTCTTCACAGTTCACACAAGACGACCCCACATGAAAGAATAGGTGCACCTACAGCTACAGAGGATAGACGGCCTATACGATACCAGACATTCAAGAATCAGAATGATAAGATCAGACGACCACATCAATGGCTGTCAATGACAGACCAGACAGATAGACACAAAGGTTTTCACTCTACAATTTCAGTTTCTTTCAAACTGACAGATATCATGCTGATTGAGGCCTGTCTTGAAAAAAACGACCACAGAACAAAGTACTTCAAAATAATGGCTAGTTCAGACAGGTCTGCAATGGACATACTTTTCCTTAACTGTAACCTAAAAGGGAACGCAAAACTGCATACAGTACATGTGCCAAAGACTCCCTCTCTCTCCAAGTCTAAATGATTTCCTCTTTACAATTGGGGTTTTCCTTTTCAATAAATTGACACACACTTCAACTCCCAATGCAATTTTTCTTGTTCACCCCAAAATGTACTGCTAAGGTTGTTGTTAGTATGTGGAGCCTGACTGTAATTTTTCTGCAAATGTGATGTTCTACACTAGTGTTTCTCAACAGGGGCGCTACAGCCCCCCAGGGGGCATTGGGGTGCCCTAGGGGGGTGTTGAGAAGGATGCAGCTGAGTAGGGGTGGGGCTTAGTTACCATTGAGTTGCATTAGTCCTTTTTATTTTTCAATACCAAGGGGGACATTGTCAGTCTTATGATGAGGGGTCGTTGGGAGGCTTGTGATGAGGACAAGGGGGTGTTTCTTCAAAAAAGGTTAAGAACCACTATTCTACACTGTGTCCTCTGCTAAAGACTATAGACTTGCATGACTGGCAGGGTGGAGTTCTCAGCCCAAGTGCAAAAGGCTTGAATGCAGGTGTCACTTCCTCTGTTTGCCAAAGGTCTGGGAGAAAGGCCAGAATGTGCATGCCTGTGTGTCTTCCCGTCTTTTCTCTGTCCTTGTCATAGTCTCCCTGCAATGCAAGCACACACATACACACACACACGCATGCACGCACGCACACACGCATGCACGCACACACACATATACACAAACACACACACACAGACGCATGTGAGCGTGTGCGTGCGCACACAGACTACCCCGAGCAAAAGCAACAATGCATGCCTTGGTTACGCATTCCTGAACACACTCAAGTAAGTCATTCAAAATTGTCAGGTTGTCATTTAACATAGTGTCCCTTTTGTTCAGCCTGGAAATGGTGACTGGCCTTTTTCACACCAATGAAAATCGGAAAAAAGAAGACCGGTGGGTGGGCGCGGGAGAGAGGGGGGGTAGAGACGTAAGGACTGGATTGCCCACGTTCCTCATGACTGAGATCACTCCATTAAAAAGTCTGTAAAGAGACACAGTGCTTATTATAGTGATGGTAGTGTTGTAGTGAACTCCATCCATTGGGGTGCTATCCTTGCGAGTGGCGACAACGCGGCTGTCACAAAGAGCAGTGTGTGGTGGAATTCTGTAATCATAGTTTTAAAACTTTGGTTATGTTTTTTATGGACGGTATTTTATTTAGAAAATGCAGTGGCAAGCAAGCCAGTCATTGGGACTTTTTTTTTACCCCACACCATAACAAATTCTCTCTTCCTCCTGTCAACATTGTGCTCATTTTGAGAAACTCACAGCCTCGAACTGAGTGCCTGCCTGCTTGCTTGCTTGCTGTGGAGTGTTCTCCTCATACACACCCCCAGTGCTGGACTGGGGGAGAAATAGGGCCCGGGCACTTTTGGCTTAAAGGGGCCCCTCATAATTAGCGGCGCAGAACTGACTCCCCGGTGGGCCCCACACTTGGGTGGACCCCTATTTTCAGAAATGTAAAAAAAATAATTATATATACATTTTTTTTTACATTTCTGAAAATAGGGGCCCACGATGGCAAGGGGCCCATCTGGAAATGCCCGCTATGCCAGATGGGCAGTCCAGCCCTGTACACACGCCCATTACAGTAAAACCTTCCCTTTGCACTTCACTCCAGAGCGCGGTCGGTCGGCTGACTGGTCATCCGAGAGCTCTGCTATGTGTATCAGTGAGATGGCTCCGATTTTAAACTCCTCAAACTGGGAAGCGACTAATCTGTGTGGAATGTGAAGAGGGGATCTTTTTTTTTATTTATTTTTTTAAGGACAATCCAATCTCTCTGATCGTGTTCAGTGTCACTAAGGTTCTGACCCCTGTGCCTCTTGCTTGCTGTTGGTTGAGTGTCATTGGTAGCAGAAAGGAAGCCTATGAGAAACTACGATGAGGAATAGTCTTAATTTCCTTCAGGGTTAATTACACCTCTGATCTACAATTAATATACAGATTTTTGTAATTATATCTGTAATTTACATTTCTATATCACATGCAATCCAGCTGACAATTATCCAGATGTCACAAACCTGTCCCAAGCTGTACACATGCAACATTTTGGCAGAAATCTCTCAACTATATTTTCTTTCTGAGGCAAAACCTCATGTCCTTTCACACCAAATGTCAAAACAGTGCATAATCAACACTTTGAATAACCTCACAAATGCTATCTCCACAGAAAATGGGAACAGGAATATTACTGCTGTCCACATGTGCCATTGCAGACAGCTGATCTCTGTTTGCCTGCTTTGTAGTTAGTTGAAGGTAAAGATTGTGCACATCCCAGGACAAAGGCTGACTGTAATTCTCAGAGTAATTTTCAGACTGTAATTCTCTGTAATTCTCCGCAGTCCGCACATTTAAAGGGACAGTTTGGTCAATTTCAACATGCAGTTGTAATGCTCACACTACCCTGGACTTGTCAGTGCCTGAGATTTTTTCCCCTTCTTCTTCAGCCGTTTCCGAGATCCTGGTCATTGTAATGGGGGCAGCTCTTTGTTTACATTTCAAAAAAACATTTTTATTTATTCCCAAAAACATCCAAAAGGTTATAAAACATCAGCAGACAACTAGCAAACAGCAGTACCTTTTGGGAAAATATTTGGAGTTGGCCTATGTTTCATTTTTTAAAAATTTAAACAAACGCTGCCCCCATTAGAATTGCTCATATCTCGGAAAGGGCTGAGCCGAAAAATGTGGCATCACCAGGTACTGACAAGTCAAGGGTAGCGTGAGCAATACAACTGCATGTTGAAATTGACCAAACTGTCCCTTTAAAATCCTTTACTTAGTTTTTTATCTCATGGCTGGATTACCTTTCGACCTCATCGGTCTTTGACCAAGCTATGAAATGAAATAAAAAAGTGTACGGACTCCCCCCTCCAAAAATTACGCTTTGTGGTCAGTGCCAGGAGGCTAAGCATCCGGACCCTTGGCCAAGCGGAAGCAAGACCCCGGGTTAGAGCAGCACATAGGCGCCACTGATGATGAGCATACCCCCCACCTCCACCACCCACTGTCCACCGCTCTCTGCCGGGAAAAAAACCCTCTTTGGCCCTCTGTGGCCACCACAATGGCTCGAGTCACTAGGCGCCAAGTCCCACGGAGATGCCAGAGGAAGGGAACACGAGGCCGAGTCGAGTGGCAGTGGCCCCCCGAATCGGACCCATTCATTCCCATCCTCCATCTCTGTCCAAGGCTGCAGCTGCTGCAACAAGCCACAGCATCACTACACAGTCAAAAATGCAGTGTTAATTCAAGACATAGAGAGTCGATTTAACATCTTCTAGAGTGTATTTTGTCCCAGAGTACTATAGAGTACCCAGAGTTTTATCTTTTTAGGGGCTTTTTGGGCCTTTATTTTTGTGATAAGACAGTTGAGACAGACAGAAAGCAAGTGGGGAGAGAGACGGGGAAGGGTTGGCAAAGGACTCGGGCCGGAATCGAACCCGGGACGCAGGTATAGCAGTGCAGTGCCCTACCGCTTGAGCACGGCATGGCCGGTCCCAGAGTACTCAAAGTGTTGAATTAACACTGCATTTATTATTGTGTAGTAAACTAACTCACATTTTTCCCCAGTTGAGAATTTTTGAACAGTTTTTGAGTTCTGTTTATTCCGCAATCACTTCCATCGTGTCAAAGATGATGATACACTGCATTTCTTCTGCACTGCACTGGAATGGAAGCAGAATTAATGGGGCTGGACATTGACCAAGTCAACCAAGTCAATGAATAAAATTCAAATATTTACATAGCATAGAAATTAACAAAATAAAACATCAAAAACAAAAACAAAGCAAAGTATCATGATCTTAGCATCCCATCCTGCGTTGGATTTCACATGCCAGAGCTTCATACAGACTGATATCAGACTAACATGGTTTGTGCCGCATCAGAGGAGGAAGGGTCTCCTCTTAACAGGGCCATGGACAGCTTTGACAGGCCCGAAGCATAGTCTTCTGAAAGGCCCTGTCTCTCAATACATACTGGACGTACAATCCAATGAGGACCCAATTCTGGGCCCCCCTCTCCCTGGGCCCGGGACAACTGTTTGTCCTCCCAGCTACCCCTCTGTCTATTAGCCTTGCAATGCTCGGACTTGCTCCCTTGCATCAGGTCTGCACTGGTGGTCCTTTCACCCCCCTTTGCACAACACTGGAGGCTGCTGGCAAATTACTACAAACCTGATTAGCCGGACGCAGGGCTGCAGGGCTGGCACAGACTCAGCTATCAATTAAGGACAGGGGAGCGAGCGAGAGAGAGAGAGAGAGAGAGAGAGAGAGAGAGAGAGAGAGAGAGAGAGGGAGAGAGAGAGCGAGAGAGAGAGAGAGAGAGAGAGAGAGAGAGAGAGAGAGAGAGAGAGAGAGAGGGAGAGAGGGAGCGCACATTGGTCCCCTTTCCTGTTCTAAAAATATCCAAGTTTCAGTTGGCAGAAGGTAGCCTACTGTAGGCAAATATGTGGATGAGTTTCATATTTCTTTAAGTTGCGATGCACATGGCAAGCTTAATATGATGACAACATATTCAAGTTTGGGGGGAGGGGGGAGGGGTCTATTTTCCCAGGACCAGGGACAGAATTAGGTCCTCACTACATTGTATGTATAATTTAATAATTATGGCAGTCATGGGTAAGCGGTTAGGGCGTCAGACTTGTAGCCCAAAGGTTGCCGGTTCAACTCCCGACCCGCCAGGTTGGTGGGGTAGTAATTAACCAGTGCTCTCCCCCATCCTCCTACATGACTGAGGTACCCTGAGCATGGTACCATCCCACCGCACAGCTCCCTTGGGGTGCCATTGAGGGCTGCCCCTTTGCACGGGTGAGGCATACATTCAATTTCGTTGTGTGCAGTGTGCAGTGTTCACTTGTTTGTGTACTGTGGAGTGCTGTGTCACAATGACAATGGGAGTTGGAGTTTCCCAATGGGCTTTCACGTCACTTTATAATTGTAATATTGGATTGGGGCCCTTACAGATGACAGAAATGCTCTTACAGTTTTCAGCAGCCCTGAGCATCCTACATTACTTTCTTTTGTTTCTTTTAGAGGTCTTGCTGCTACCTACTGTAAGTGCCATAGAAGACAACCAGCACAACTGCAACACCAACTCATATCTATGACCGTGCAATTCTACACGTTTACCATGCAGCTGCATTGATTTGGTTGAAAGGCCCAGTGGATCAATGAAGCTTGACTTTATTATAGGATAGGCCTACCTATTGTGGAATAGAAATAATGACGATATAACCTTTAACCCTCACCTGCTGATAGACTCAAAATCTAATGCATATAGTGGGATTATAATAAATACAATGTCATTTGACATTGCTATTAATGTATATTAATTGTAGGCCTAGGCCTATTGTGTAATTACTGTAGGCCTAATGTAAACTACAATGTTGTCTTACTGTAGCCCAATAATAATCAAAACAAAGCCCAGGGAATAGGCTACGCAGTGGCACTAGGCTAAATGAAACAAAATGTAGATTACCCTACGACGTAGGCAAGGAGCTATACTACTACGTTGTTAAAATGCTGTCCCGACTGGTTACCGCTGAACTGGGAAAGCCTCATTCCAATCCATCAACAACCTACTCGGCAAACGGCGACTGAATGTGTTTGGCAGTAGAGAGGTTAACCGACGGTTATGTCGGAGCAGAAATAGGATCGACGTATACTGGCAAATGCTTGTGTCACTCTTGCCCCCCTTTTCAAGTTTGGAACAGGAACGCACGGGATTTGCATCTGGAAAGCTCTGGTCCACGCCTTCATCGAGACTACCCTCACAACCCAAGTGTCTCAACATCGCCGTAGAACCAAAAGAAACGCTTGTTTTTGTATGACGGCAAATAGTCTACGTCGATGGGACTGCCTTGTGTGATTTCCATTCAGCAGCGTAATAGTTAAAGCAGTGCCGAATGCGTTGTTTTATGTTGTATGTGGTGCCCTCACTCCAGCAGCAGACCGCTACAGTAGGAAGATGGCGTCGGAGGGAGCGAGCGGGGAACAGCCTCCTCCGATACAAACACTGGCGACCGCAATTCATGGAGGTGTCGAAGCGGTAAGAAATTGTTTAAGAATATAATGGTGTGTTTACTAGCAGTGAGTCTTGCCTTTTCACCTCTGCCTAAGAATGAGAGAAACGACTGGAACCTTGCGCGTCAATTCAAGGCTGCGACGCACATCGTCGGTCGCTGGTCATTAGATGTTATTTCGCTAGATCTAAAGCTTGCAAAGTCAAAATATGGTAGGCTCCAAGACCTACGCAATACCTAACACATCAATCGAATAGGTTACCAGTGGTGTTAGTTGATTGTTTCATGCTTTATCTTCCCACAACATCTTCAGTCAGTCTTGATCTGCACAAAGCTATTTTTTCTTATGCCCCTGATGTGTAGATGAATAAGACGTGAATCCTGCAGGATGTTTACTTAAATGATCAGTTCAAGATTGGCCACGCACATGAAAATCATTATGGCGATTTATGCTGTGCTTACTTGAACATTAATGTGTATTCTAATGAATTCAAATGGACCAC
The DNA here is from genome assembly GCF_034702125.1 of Engraulis encrasicolus. Taxonomy (NCBI): domain Eukaryota; kingdom Metazoa; phylum Chordata; class Actinopteri; order Clupeiformes; family Engraulidae; genus Engraulis; species Engraulis encrasicolus. Next base: position 13,458,457 of record NC_085860.1, read on the forward strand.
CTACTTATCTGTGTTTAAGAAACCCGAAGATTCGTGGTGCGTTCTGCGCCTGAAGCATAGTTCTAAATAGGTAGCCTAGACGAGATTAAATGGAAACAAACCATTAAAACATTACCATGAAGACGTGGATGACGGAATGGTCAACATGAAATGAAGTAGCTGTTGGTCGAGGGTATGTGACACAGTAGCTTTATTTACGATCCAGTTAGGGGATCTGTTTTTTGAGATGCCACGCACTTAATAAAACGCCTTGAGGTCAGTTATTACCTTATTTTGGAAGCCTCTGCTTAGTCTTCCTTCAAATAATATTTCTTTATTTCAAAATTATATTGGTATGATAGGCCTAATCATGAGCACACAGACTGTCAATTGCCCATAAATTATGCTGAAAGCCGTGTGAACTCAATTGAATGTCAGGTAAGCTAAAGCAGTCCAGTTTGTCATTGTGGTTGTAATACAGGTGTTGATTGGATATGAATGTGGATATTACTTTGGTTATAAATAGCTTACCATTTCATAAGTCAGAGTTATATCGGTTATTGTTGACATCCTCTGCATCCATGCATGACCCCTCTTCTGTGCAGCCTGTCAAAGATGCCAAGTCACTAAATCTAATCTTGATTTAGCCTATGGCCTGCAGTGTATCATTAATTATTAGGATTTACCTTTTCAGTGCCCCCTACTCCAACCATGATTGTTGCTGTGGGAGAGTTTAAATATAGCCGGTGGGTCTCTAAACGGTACCGAGGGGAGTCACAGGAGAGGAGAGGGGGCATGGGGGTTATTTGTGCGTGGAGAGAGAGAGAGATGGTGTATGTGGTGGTGGTGTTAGTGGTGTTGGTGGGGGGTGGGTATGTTCACCGGAGATGCTGCTAAACTGGTCTGAATTTCAGTGACTCAGCTGGCATGGCTCATAGTACCGTGTCACCCAGTCAGTCTCAGGCGCTTTAATGGGCGGCAGGCAGGCAGGCAGGCAGGCAGGCCGGCCGGTTTACATTTAGAGTCATGTCAAACAGGTGTCCCTGCCGAGCCGCAGAGGTAACCAGCAGCCCACCACTCCACTTAGCTGCACCCTTATACTGTATCTTGTACCTCATGTTGGGCCTATGCACCACCAGATCCACTCCACTGTGCCAATGCCCTACACCAGTGGTTTTCAACCTTTTTGGTCTCGCGTACCCAGCTAAGCCTTTTTGTTGTACCATGAGTACCTCCTCACTCATGCTCTGTATCTCTTCCGCTATCCAAATGTGACTTTTCTCCATATATTTGTTATTATTATTTTTTGTCACATACCCCTTGAGGCGTGCTCATGGACCCCTTGTGGTACATGCACCCCCTTGTTAAGGCAGTGGGTACGCGGTTAGGGTGTCAGACATGTAGCCCAAAGGTTGCCAGATCAACTCCCGACCCACCAGGTGGGTGGGGGAGTAATTAACCAGTGCTCTCCCCCATCCTCCTCCATGACTGAGGTACCCTGAGCATGGTACCGTCCCGCCGAACTGCTCCCTTGGGGCGCCATTGGGGGCTGCCCCCTTGCACGGGTGAAGCATAAATGCAATTTCGTTGTGTGCAGTGTGCAGTGAACACTTGTGTGCTGTGGAGTGCTGTGTCACCATGACAATGGGAGTTGGAGTTTCCCAGTTGGGCTTTCACTTTCACGGCTTTCACCACCATGTCTCTGGTCTGCCAAGGCCTGCCAGAGGTGTATATGCCAGCCTAGAGGACCCTCAGGGTTTATAATGAAAGTAGGTCTCACCCTCTTGTTGCAGAAGGAACCTTTTTTTGTTGCCTCACAGCAGGGAAAGTGTTCGCTTGTCAAGACCATTCAAGAAATAACGCCTGCTGGTCTAAAGACAGCATAGCGGGGCTTAGCAGCTAGTGGGTTTGGTGAGTATGCTCCATACTAGGTTTAGAAGTTTTCCTCAAATCCACTCAGACATGGTTGATGGCTCTGTCCAATCCTGTCACACAAGAGGCCATTTTCTAAATGCATTTATCGGAATGCATTAAGACTCATAAGATCATAGCCAAGTACACACTACACACCAACAGCTCCTAGAAGCATTGAGTGTAAACTTGGATTCTGAGCATATTAACTGGTATATGTGTAGTGTTTAAACGCCAGCTGTTTGGCCATTAAGGAGGAGAATGTCATGCCTTTTGATGGTGTTGCATCATGTGATTTTTGGAGAATAAAGGGTACTTCATATGAGGGGGAAAATACTGCACTCTTCAAATATAGGTGATTGAAGTAGGCTACTTT
>NC_085860.1:13465722-13468222 GCF_034702125.1 Engraulis encrasicolus
TCTCTTCTCTTTCCCTTCTCTTCCTTCCCCTTCCCGCAGCGCTCTAGTTCTCTTACTTCAGCCCGTGGTGTTAAACTAGTAATGGCTTTCTAAGTGGAGGATGCCCCCAACATTTTTTAGGCCATCTTATCAGCAGTGTGACATCTGGTATATCTTAGTTCTCTCTGTCTCTGTCTCTCTCTCTCTCTCTCTCTCTCTCAGACTCTTCCTCTCTATTTCTCTGTTGCTCATGCTTCTTTCCTTTTCTCACACACTCTGTCCATCTCTTCCCCCCCTCTCTCTCACACATGCACACAGACTCTGTCCATCCTCTTCTCTCTACTCTGTTCTCTGAGCTGCAGAGGGTTCGTGTTAACGACTTCACAAATCCTTGCTGAGCCGCTTTGTCTCTATCTTTTCGTTGTCCACTCTTTCCTCTTTTCTTTTTCTCTCTCTTGTTGGCTTTCATTATTCCTCCCTTTCAGTCTTTTTCTTTTTTCCCCTCTCTCTCCTTTTCTCCCCCCCCTCTCTCTCCCTCCCCTCCCCTCTCTCTCCTTTTCTCTCTCCCCCTCTCCTCATTTCCTAATCTGGGAGGTTTCCATGTGTGTTGCGGGCGGCTTGCTTTTGTCAGCTGGTTCCCTTGGCGAGTAGAGTTCCCCAGCTGGCTCACTCCCTGCGGATATCCTCTCTCTCTCTCTCTCTCTCTCTCTCTCTCTCTCTCTCTCTCTCTCTCTCTCTCTCTCTCTCTCTCTCTCTCTCCCTCTTTCTTTTTGTCTTTCTCTTCATCTCTCTCTGTCTCACTCTCTCCCTCTTTCCCTTTCTCTTTCTCTCTCTGGCAATTTCTTTTTCTTTACCCCTCTCAGTTTTTTTTCTCTACCCCCCTCTCTTTCTCTCTCTCTCTCTCTCTCTCTCTCTCTCTCTCTCTCTCTCTCTCTCTCTCTCTCTCTCTCTCGCTCTCTCTGTCTATCTCCTCTGCTTCACTCACTCACTCACACTCCATCCAGTGTGAAATGTTGTGTGCGTCACACAAAGGCCTTGTTTGTTCCTGAGGTGGTGAAGAGATAAGCCCGATCACTGAGCTGAAACAGCCTGATATCCCCAATAAACCAGGAGGCCTGTGGCTGAGCTGAAGCCTGCACTGGGGCCTGTGCTGGGGCCTGTACTGGAGAATGTACTGGGGCCTGTGCTGGGGCCTGTACTGGAGAATGTACTGGGGCCTGTGCTGGGGCCGGAGCCTGGGCCCTGTGCTGGGCCCTAGCGAGGTGTAGGTGGGTGTGCAGGGTGTGTAAGAGGGAGGGCACAGGCACTGTTGTGGCAGACTAGCACTTTTTACAGTTGTAGCAGCACCCAGGCACCTGCATCCATCCAGCCTTTATCCAGCAGCCCCACAATGCCAGGCCCAGTGACGTGACTGTGGAGGGTGTAAGGGGGAGAGTGCTGGCACTGCTCTGGCAGACTAGCGCCTTTTTTTGGAGTAGTTAGCACCCAAGCACCTGCATCACCAGCCTCCATCCAGCAGCCCCACAATGTTCAGGGCCAGTGACGTGACTGTGGAGTGTAGGGGGAGGGCACAGGCACTGTTCCGGCAGACTAGCGCCTTTTACCGTTGTAGTAGCACCAATTCACCTGCATTCATCCTGTAGCTCCACAATGCCCTGGGCCAGTGAGGTGTAGCTGGGTGTGGAGTGTGTGTAGGGGGGAGGACACAGGCACGGCTCTGGCAGACTAGCGCCTTTTACAGTGGTAGCAGCAACACCCAACACCTGAATCACCAGCCTCCGTTCAGCCACTCCACAGTGCCCAGGCCACTAGGCACTGCTCTGTAATAGCGGAAGACACTGGCACCGTTAGTGCTCTTAGTGTTGCTTTATTAATAGGGTTTTTTCTTTCCTTTTCTCTTTTTTCTCTCCTTTTGGTCTGGCCGATTAATTAGCATGCTGTTGAAAGCTTTTTCTTTTTTCGTTCGCCAAGCCTCTGTCTGTGTGTGTGGATTTTTCTTCATCAGAGAGAATGGAAGAGAAGCTAAGCAGATTAGCCAAATGAGCACACGACACGAGTCACATGGCACACCACCTCCACCCCCCCCCCTTCTCTTCTCTTTGATGCTCTCCATTCAGCTCCAGTCAATGATATCCTGACTGAATCAGCGGATCAGCAGCACACAGCTCATATTTGGGGCAAATACTCAAAACTGGGTCATGTGACCAAGCTCGGCATCTGGATGGATGGATGGATGGATGGATGGAGGGATGGATGGATGGATGGATGGGTGGGTGGCGGAGGGCAAGTAGGCGTCACTTTATCCGTGTCACATCCCTCCTCCTGTGCACGAGGGGATTAATACCGCTCTGGTGACAGTAATGACAATAATAACAATAACAATATAGAGCTGTACAATGCTAATGCTACTTCACAGGCTAACTGAGGCGGAAAAGGATTTTTCGTTTGCTGTTAGGATTATATTTACTATTATTGGTACCATAATACAAAGCTTTGTCACACAGAAAATTAGAAAATGCAG
>NC_085860.1:13475722-13480722 GCF_034702125.1 Engraulis encrasicolus
TCTGTATTTTAGTTGTGGAATAAGAGGGCTAGGTAGCCATATGAGAAGGGACCCCTCCCCTCTCCTCCCCACTCTCTCTCTCTCCTCCTCTCCCTCTCCAGTACACTCCTCTGCCCCTCACCACCTCCTCCCGTCTCGGCGTCGGCTGCTGTGATGGTATATGTTGGGGAAAGCCAGGAAAAGCCCCTGCACTGACAGTGAACCGTGTCTATGTGTGATGGGAACGAGAGGAGAGGAGAGGAGGTGGTAGGGGCCTCTCTGGGGGGTTGGGAGGGGGAATGGGTGTAGGGGGCAGTGGGGGTTAAAAGGTATTTGTGTGATGGGAAAAGAAGGGGATGGGAGGGGGCATGTCTGGTGGGGGCATGTCTGGTGGGGGCATGTCTGGTGGGGGGGAAGGTGGTGGTAGCGAGGTTAAGAGGTATTTGTAGAAGGCCATGTTTAAGTACTGCTGTTTCTGCTGGGAAGCTGCACTACTCTGCACAGCTTCTCTTTGTGGAGTCCCAACTCTTGTGGCGCGATTCTTTTTAGACCAGCCCCCCATCCCCCCAAATGAGAAATTGGACAGGAAATCACGGGGAGTAGAGAGAGATGGGGAAGGTTCGGCAAAGGACCCGGACCGGAATCGAATGAGAGTCACCGGAGTAGAAGCCCAGTGCGCTGCCTACCATTACACGGTAGGGCCAACAAAGCTTTGCAGAGTTTACAAAGCTTTGCAGACAGTTTACTTCACTGTACATCTGGGATCATGTATATGCTGACTAGCTCAACTAGGCTGCTGTATATCAGTTTCTGTGTTTCGCGCATGAATGGAGGTGTTTCTGCTGACGCAGAGCATTGATACCTCAATCAATTCAAATGAGTTCATATACAGTCAAATGTCAATGCAAATGCATGCTGTGTTCATACATATGAGAATTTTGAAGGTGGCGTGCATTGCAATGCATTATGGGGGTGAAAGGTCGGTGATGAGGAATGAACGGGGAGAGACTTGTGTAGCAGTTATTTATGCATGATGGGTGGGAGGGACGCGTGAGACTTTCTGGCTTCAAGACGCCGGAATGACGTCTGCCAGAAGTCGCCACGGCCTCAACAACACAGCTGGGCCTTTGTGGACAACACTGGTGACTATTGTCTCTGATGTTGTGGGTCTCTCTCTCTGGTAGCAATGCCCTTCAGTGAACCCCCTCTCTTGCTGCTGGCCCATCTCTCCTCTCAGAGCACCCCCCAGTGAGCATACACAGTACTGCACATTTTGCAGTGTGAAGTCAACACTTAAAGAGTTGCACCAACACCATGAGTGATGCATTTGACCAACTAGCAGAGTGTGGCATGAAACGTTAGTAAAACCTCCCTCCCGAAGCCTCACACAGTATCGGTAGCGCATAAGTTCAGCTGCATTGTGCTGTGCCTCCCATGCCTGAACTTGAGCGTTGGAGGTGGCGAGTTCGAGCCCAGGGTGGCGGACTGTGCAGGAACTCCTCAATTAGACTCAAGTGTTCCATTAACACTGACCAGTTTACGTGTCCTGAGTGGTGGACTGCCCAGGAACACCTCAGTTATATTTAAGTGTTGCATTAACACTGACCAGCTTACTGTGTAGACAGCACTGACTTCCTCGTCCTCTGTGATGGTTGAATAACAACAACAACACAGCCAGTGTCATCCGAGGGTAACCTCCTCCAGCACGAGAGAGAGAGAGCACACTGACTCAGACGGCTTAAAGACACATAACAGCTTTGGGTGTTTTTGTCAGCGTCAGACCCACCACCACCACCACTGTTTGTTTCTGTGGTGTACAATTGCGAGCAGAGAGAATCGGCTGTGGGATTTCATGGAGCTATAAGCTTATCCCTGTGTTGCTTGCCTAATTGCCTGTGTGTGTGTACAACTTCACGCTCGGTATGTGTGGTCACACCGGTTTCACAGGAAGTATAGCTCTGTTAAATTACAACAAGACCCTTTTCTTAGGCATGCGTTATATATGTAGTATGTGTGTGAAAGATTAATAGAGTTAGTGCGTTTAAGGGCATCCTTGACAAATCCCTGCATCGCCCAGGGTTACCATGGTGATCCATCATGGGGCGCCTGGAGAAGAGAAGAGAAGAGGAGCAGGAGGATTCGTCGGCTCATCTCTCGTAACGACGTTAGCCAGATTCACGTCTGCACGTTTTATGGGATAATTATGATAAACAATGCTGCCCGCCCGCCCGCCGGGCTCGTAAAGGGAAAGGCTCTGGTGGTGGTAGACTGGTAGTAGGCCCGGGGAAGCCGACAGGGGAGGGGGGTAAAGGGGTCACTTGTCTTGGGCCCAGGCAGAGAGGGAGCCTAGAATTGAGTTTTAAGTACAGGGGCATTGAGATGACTTCGTCCTGGGCCCGTCCAAAGCTCTGAGCGGGTCTGAGTAGGCCTGCCAGGCCCAGTCTCAGCTGTGGTGGTACTGCCGGCCTTTTTATTGCATTTTTGTGGTACTGGGTGAGGAGAGGGGAGGGGCTGGGTGAGGGAGAGGGGAGGGGCTGGCTCAGTCGGTCGGACTGCACGGGGAATACCAGGACTGCCAGTATTACGTATGTGAGTGTTTTTGTTTTTATCCATCCAGACGAGCACGGATCAGTGTTGCCAGATGTGTCTGACCAAATCCCGCCCAAAAGGTTTTCAAAAACCGCCAAAATGCGCTAAATTCCGCCCAAATTCAACAAATTACATTGACTTCTATGGGCCCAAAACGGCTTAAAAAACCGCCAAATTGCCAATTTTTCCCGTTTTTCTGGCACCCGCCCAATCTGGCAACACTGGCACGGATGTGTGTGTGTGCGCGCGCATGCATGTGGAATAGCTCTTGCGAGGGTGTTTTTGTATGCACCCACACAAGCAGTTGTGTGCGTGTGCAAGTGTGTGTGTGTGTGTGTTTGTGTGTGTGTGTGTGTGTGTGCAAAAGCTCTTGCGAGGGTACAGGCAGTAGACAGGGTTGTCTGTGTGTCTGTGTGGAGTAGTGGCTGAAGAGACAAAGGCTTCCATTTCCTGATCCATCACTAGTTTGGGGGTCAAGTGTTGGGAATGATCTCACGTCTCCTCCAGTTGCCTAATGGCCAGTCTGTTTCCCATAGCCCTGCTGTCTGTCTGTCTGTCTCCCATAGCCCTGCTGTCTGGCTCCAGTGGATCCAGACACGTTTTGGGATTTACAGTAAGGGCCTGGAAAACAAACAGTTTGAGTCTGTTTGTGTCAAAGAGAGAGTTGGCTTTTACCAGAAGATTATTACTGTATATTATAATGCGTAGCCTATGTATACTGAGTAACCGTCTGCACCCCACACCACCCCACCTCCAGAAAACAATATAAAAGTTGATCACAAAAAGGGAATTACCTTGTAGCCCATGTGTTTAAAAACTTGATGAGTAACTTAGTTTTTACAAAAAACGCAAAAGAACTCGGCTCACAGGACGCTGTCAGGGTAAATCAGTGAGGGTGCATAACACTGCTGACGGAGATGCCCTACAAACTTCTTGTCAAAACTCCTGAAGTATCCCTTTAATAGCCTGTGTGATTGAAGAACATCAAGAATATTCTAGAAGGGTGAGCAGGATGCAACACTTTCGAGCTTCACTCTGGCATTCTAGAATTACCAGCGCTGTTGTTTTGGTTATTAGTGTGGTGTGTGTGAAGTTCTGGTGCGGGCCCAAGTCAAGTTCTGGTCCAGGCCCAAGTTGTAAATCCTAAACTAAGGCCATGCATGAACTGGAGTGCCTCACTCACAGGCTTCTCTTTTAGTGGCCAGGCTATTTGTTATTGTGAACTTGAGCCTAATGGACACACATGCACGCATGCGCACTCGCACGCGCGCACACACACACACACACACACACACACACACACACCCCCACACACACACACACACACACACACACACACACACACACACACACACACACACACACACACACATAATTCTCCTCCTGTCTCTGGTCAGGTTAGATCTTGTACTCATTTCTTCCACACTGTTGTTTGTATGAAGAGCTGTTTGCATGGCATTTCACTGTCCAAGAGAGGAAAGGTTTTTGGAACAGGTGAGTAGAACCTGGATAGAGTCAGAAGTTCTGAGAGGTCGTTTCCATCAATCTTGTTCCTCCCCAACAACATCCTCTTCCATCATCCGCATTTAGAGCTCCCTAGATTTGTCGTTAACATTGTAAGGTGACACGACTGCGCTCGCCTGTTTTGATGCGAGCTGACATGCAATACCTGGCAAGTAGCATAGCGGCACCTTGGAGCTGAGCAGCAGCTAGCTAGCTACTGATGAGGCCTTAGCCAACATCTCCTGCTATGCGACGGTCCGTCTTGACAAATAGCACTCGTGTCACAGAAAAGGTCCCTCGGCCGCTCTGACGATGTGACCCAGAAAGCTTCCCTTTAAGTCGAGAGTATACTCACAACGAACTCGTTGCAGGTGCAGGGTAGCACGTTCCATAGAATAGATAATGAATTAAGAAATGACCCACATACTGCTGCACAGTGATTTTGTTTTACAGACAAAGTTTTGACCCTTTTGATCTTTGTCAGGAGTGTTCCGTCCATCTGTGTGCCACAGCCTACTCCTACTGTCACGCTAATATATCCTGTATAAAGCAGAATAAAGTTGTTGGATTGCTGCTATTGACATTGGTAACTGCTACCACCATCTCCATCACACTACTCTCCACTCCTCTCCTCTCCTCTCCTCTCCTCTCTTCTCTCCTCTTCTCTCCTCTCCTCTCCTCTTCTCTTCTCTCATCCCTCTCCTCTCCTCTATCCATTTCTCCTCTCCTCTCCTCTCCTCTATTCCTTTCTCCTCTCCTCTCCTCTCCTCTCTTCTCCTCTCCTCTCCTCTCCTCTCCTCTCCTCTCCTCTCCTCTCTCCTCCTCTCTTCTCCTCTCCTCTCCTCTCCTCTCCTCTCCTCTTTCTAGTGATCAGATATTGTACAGTAGATTTCTGTGTGGAGACGAGATGGTGTGGTGGTGTGGTGGTG
>NC_085860.1:13493222-13505722 GCF_034702125.1 Engraulis encrasicolus
GACGGGGTGGGGTCTGATATTGAACAGTTGAAGAAGACTGTCTGTGAAACATGGGGCGATGTGTTGTACTGTTGATATGTATGTATACAGTACACTTACAGTATATCAATGTATATGGAACAGTTGAAGCTGCATTCTGACTGTAAATGAGCCATGTATGTGGTCCAGGCTGATATGTTGAACAGTTGAAAATGCTTTCTGACTGTTGATGAGCCGTGGGTCCAATATGGTGATGATATGGTGAATAGTTGAAGGTGCTGCAGAGACCAGGCTGATGTGTTGAAACAGTCGCAGGTGCATTCTGTCTTGTGGTTGAGCCGTGCTGATATGTTGAAACCAATAAGTCAGTGGTTGAAACAGTGGTCCTGTGGGTGAGCGAGCAGTGCGGTATGAGTCATGTGCAGCTGACTGATGAGATTTATTACCCCCCCACATGCCCACTCCCCCTGCATTACTGTAATTATAGACCACCACCCCACAGCTCAATCTTTTATGCATGAAGACTGGAGATTGACACATGGCCAGATATGTAAAGCCCTGAAGTTCATAAATATAAGATTAATGACGCCCTAAATAAATGATATGAAAGGGTTTTTATATATCTGAACATACAGTAGCATTAGCAAGCGTGAGGTTTCTTTTTTTTCTCTTTTGTGGAGTCACATGTTTTTTTTTTACCTTTGCTCTCCCTGTGTTTGCCTGTATACCTACTGTATGCCAATCTGTCTTGCACAAAAGTTTTGTGTACTGATTTTTTTCATCCCATTCCGCCTTTCTCCATTTCACCACTTTCTGCTTTTCTGTCTTTTCTTTCATTTTGCTTTTGTCGTTATTGCCTCTTTTCTTCTTTTTCTTTTCTTTTGTGTTGTGTTCTTTTCCTTTCTTCTCTCTGCCCCCCCCCTCTCTCTCTCTCTCTCTCTCTCTCTGCCCCCCCCCCTCTCTCTCTCCCTGGCCCTCTCCCTCTCTGGCTGGTGGTAGTTGGCAGTCTTTTCTTTCATTTCACTTTCTTCGTTATTGCCTCTTTTCTTCTTTTTCTTTTCCTTTCTTTTCTTTTGTGTTGTGTTCTTTTCCTTTCTTCTCTCTGTTCTCTCTCTCTCTCTCCCTCCCTGGCCCTCTCTGGCTGGTGGTGCGTTGGCAGTCTTCCTGAGGGCCTATCACCCAGTGCCAGTGGATGCCTATAAAGGTTAATGCTAAGAATACCGCGTGCGGGGCGGCCCGTGCTCAAGTGGTGGTAAATAAACCACACCTGTGAGGAGAGCAGAGCAGAGAGCGACAGCACCACCACCCCACACCCCCAGTCCTCTCGCCCCCCAGCCCAGACACCCCCCCCCCCCCCCCCTCCCCTGACACGACCCTCTCCCTGCCTGCCTGCAGTGTCGCCAGATTGGTTGCAGGTTTTCCTCCCAATTGAGCTGCTTAGGATGATCGTCTGCTGGTAAAACGGGTAACAGTTGGGCGGGGTTTTCTGCAGATTTATGGTCATAGAAATCAATAGAATTTAGTTCAAATTGGGCGGAATTTAGTGCTTCCAGGCGGGTTTTGAACATTTTTTGGGTTGGAAATCATCTGTCTCATCAAGTCTCATCTGGCAACCCTGCCTGCCTGCATGGCTACTTTACTGCACCCACCAACTCCTACACCACCTCCCACCACCCCCACCTCCCCTCACCACCCCCCACCACCACCAGCCCTCCACTGGCACGTCTCTCTCGCTCACCAGACCGGTTCTCAACAACAACAAACCTCTCCACTAGCGATGACTCACGCTGGAGTTGAAACCTTAGAGGCCCGTGCTGGCCAGGCAAGCACCTAAAGCCCTGGTACCCTGGCACCTGACCAGCTGAAAGGGGCACCTAAAGCCCTGGTACCCTAGCCTGGGAGCTGCCATACTGCCTTTAGTTCTACACAATCGTTCTGATCTCATTTGTGATTAGGTCTGGTAGTAACTAGGCAACCGGTAACCTGGCACATGACCCGCTGATGAGCGGGCAGGGGTGTATGGTGCAGCCGGCAGTGGTATGGTCAGAGTTGTGTAGAAGTACTCTTACAGATGTAATTGTAGTATGATATTACAAAGTTAAGCCATGTAATATCATACGACTAGTGTAGTATAGTAATTACATCTGTAAGAGGACTTCTACCTGTATTTTATTCCTCTGTGGGTATGGTGACAGTGGATGTCTGCTGGTGTTGAGGGTGGAGGGGATTGGCAGTGGGAGGGTGGGTGTGTATGGTGATGGTGATGGTGGGGGAAGGGGTATGGGGTGAGCAGGTGATTGACGGGAGGTGGTAGTTGGGTGGTGTTTGGGGCAGTATGGGGTAGAGGTTGGGAGGTGTTGGTTGTGGTGGTTGGGTGGTGTTTGGGGCAGTATGGGGTGGAGGTTGGGAGGTGTTGGTTGTGGTGGTTGGGGTGGTGTTTGGGGCAGTGTGGGGTGGAGGTTGGGAGGTGTTGGTTGTGGTGGTGGTAGTTGAGTGGTGTTTGGGGCAGTGTGGGGTGGAGGTTGGGAGGTGTTGGTTGTGGTGGTGTTAGTTGGGTGGTGTTTGGGGCAGTATGGGGTGGAGGTTGGGAGGTGTTGGTTGTGGTGGTGTTAGTTGGGTGGTGTTTGGGGCAGTATGGGGTGGAGGTTGGGAGGTGTTGGTTGTGGTGGTTGGGGTGGTATACGGTAGCAGTCAGGGTAGCTGCCTGGGTATCATTAATGTTATTGAGTTGCGCAGTGACACGAGAGAAGGGTGCGGGAGAGAGACACGAGAGAGGGGTGCGGGAGAGGAGAGAGGGGTGCGGGAGAGGAGAGAGGGGTGCGGGAGAGGAGAGAGGGGTGCGGGAGAGGAGAGAGGGGTGCGGGAGAGGAGAGAGGAGTGCGGGAGAGGAGAGAGGGGTGCGGGAGAGAGACACGAGAGAGGAGTGCGGGAGAGAGAGAAAGCCGGCCCGTTTGCAGTCCTCCTTTTCACCATGTTGACTCCCCAGGGGGTGTGAGGCACGAGAAGGGAGAACAGGACCGTCCTCTCTCTTCTGTGTGTGTGTGTGTGTGTGTGTGTGTGTGTGTGTGTGTGTGTGTGTGTGTGTGTGTGTGTGTGTGTGTGTGTGTGTGTGTGTGTGTGTGTGTGTGTGTGTGTGTGTGTGTGTGTGTGTGTTCCCCCAGTGACGGCTGTTTGTCAGGCCTAGAGTGGTGTGGCTTGGGCATGGCATGGTGTAGCATGGCAGTGTGTCCAGAGACAGGATCAATGGGAGATGGCTGCCAGGCGAAGGGCACTCGGATGACATTTGAGGGCAGACTGATTCAGCTTCTGTTGCCAATGGTGATGGTCACCCCCGATGACAAACTTACTGCCTGGTCACATCCCTCAGGCCTTTGTACTGGGTGACTTAGCTTCAGATGTCTGCTATGATTATATGGTACCATGGAGGTGATGGGATGATGGAACTATCAGTAAAGAAGAGGGCATGCTGACTCAGAATCCGTTGCCAATGGTGATGGTCAACCCCGACCCGATAGCCAGACCATGTCAACCCAGACAGATGTCTGTTCTAATGATACCAATGATGTGATGGGATGATGGAGGTATCGGTAAAGAAGATGTACGTACAATGTCTTGTGGCTGACATTTTAGGGCACGCTGATTCAGCATCGGTTGCCAACGGTGATCAACTCCGATACGCAGACATACAGTAGTCACATCCTTTACGCTGTATCATGACGTATTAGCGTCAGATGTCTGCTATGATGATAAAACACTAGTGATGTATAGCTTCAGATGTCTGCTCTGATGATACAATTGAGTTGAAGGGAAGTGCATGAGAAGTAAAGGAGAAGTATTGAGCGTCTGCTGCCAGTGTTATTGGTCAACCCTGACGGACTGACAGACTGACTGGCCAATCACATCCTCAGCGGAGATTGGTCTTGAGAAACAGCAGGGTTTTCACCTGCACTTTTTTTGTTTGTTATTGTATTAATGTATCCCCTACTCTCTTCTGATGTTCATGCTACTGAACACATGGCAAAACCAGTATGCCTCCCTGCTTCTGTAAAAAAAAATGAAGTGAGCCTGAGGTTGACTAAAAAAAAAACCCAAAACAAACAGCAATCAAAAAAACCTCAGCAGATGGACTATCTATTCGTTGCACTCAAAGGGGACTGAGGGTATTTTTGGAAACGCTTGAAGTTCAAAAATGTGGCATGGGGGTGGACTGGGGCTGGGGGTGGGGGGGGCGTGTTTGGTGCGTTTCCAGATCTGTGCCAATGGGATGTGTTGCCATATGCTCATCTTGCAGACTGGTGCAGAGTGAAATAGGGCGGTTGGGGCAATCTGTGAAGTGGTTGCTTGGACAAGCATTGGGAACAGCTATGGGGAAAAAGTGTGGACTGTGCTACTGTGTGCATGTGTGTGTGTGTGTGTGTGCATGCATGACTGTACTGTAATTGTGTGGCACTGCGCTTGTGCCAGGTTAGGTGTGTGTTTGTGTGTGCCACTGTGTACCTGCATGCCTGCGTGTGTGTTGTCGTTGTGTGGTGCTGTGTGTGCGCCAGTTAAGGTGTGTATGTCTGTTTGTGCCTGTGTGTTTGTGTGTGTGTTTGTGTTGTTATTGTGTGGCACTGCGCTTGTGTCAGGTTAGATGTAGTTGGCATATGTGTGCGTGCATGCATGTGTATTGTCTTTGTGTGGTGCTGCGCGTGTTGTGCTGCGTGTGTGCCAGGTTAGGTGTGGCTTGGCATGGCACAGCCAGCTGTAGCAGAGTGGCCAACACTCTTCAGTGCTCCACAAGAGGTGCCCAGTGCCCAGTGCTTGGTGTCCAGTGCCCAGTGCTTGGTGTCCAGCATTCCAGTCTGCAGCCTAGTCTAAGCCCCCCACACCAGCTTTGTGTAACCAGCCTTATCACTTTCTCTTACTTTATGTCTTCACTCGCTCTCTCCTCTAACAGTCTCTCTGCCACCCCCCCCTCTCCTTCCCTCCCTCTCTCTCTCCCTCTCTCTCTCCCTCTCCCCCCTCTCCTTCTCCATCTCCATCTCTCTCTGTCTCCCTCTCCCTCTCTCTCTCTCTCTCTCTCTCTCTCTCTCTCTCTCTCTCCTCTCTCTCTCTCTCTCTCTCTCTCTCTCTCTCTCTCTCTCTCTGTCTCTCTCCTCTCTCTCTCTCTCTCTCTCTCTCTCTCTCTCTCTCTCTCTCTGTCTCTCTCTCTCTCTCTCCATTACCCCCCACTGTTCTAGCTTTGTGTCCCACCGTCCTCCTGTAACCAAATGCTAACAGTGAATG
This sequence comes from Engraulis encrasicolus, assembly GCF_034702125.1. Taxonomy (NCBI): domain Eukaryota; kingdom Metazoa; phylum Chordata; class Actinopteri; order Clupeiformes; family Engraulidae; genus Engraulis; species Engraulis encrasicolus. The sequence continues at coordinate 13,498,470 of NC_085860.1, forward strand.
TGATAACACACACACACACACACACACACACACACACACACACACACACACACACACACACACACACACACACACACACACACACACACACACACACACACACACACACACACACACTGCTCTACAGTACACCGCCACTGCCCAGCTCAATGGCTCTGCATAGCTCTTTAGCCCCCCTGCCCCCCTGCAGAGAAAGTATCTTTTTTGTTTGTATGCATCTGTGTGTGAAGGGGAGGGGTGTGTGTGTGTGTGTGTGTGTGTGTGTGTGTGTGTGTGTGTGTGTGTGTGTGTGTGTGTGTGTGTGTGTGTGTGTGTGTGTGTGTGTGTGTGTGTGTGTGTGTGTGTGTGTGTGTGTGTGTGAGATGAAAAAATAAAGCACAACAAAAAGGATTCTAAGCGACTCCTAAGAGACTCCTCACTCTGAAAACTGTGTGTGTGTGTGTGTGTGTGTGTGTGTGTGTGTGTGTGTGTGTGTGTGTGTGTGTGTGTGTGTGTGTGTGTGTCGTGCCCCCCTGCAGAGATGGGCAAAAGTGTTCTTGTTTGGTTTGTGTGCATCTGTGTGTGTGCAGAGTGGGATGTGTGTGTTAGTGTGTCATGCCCCCTGCAGAGGTGGGCAAAAAAAGTATCCTGGTGTGTGTGTGTGTGTGTGTGTGTGTGTGTGTGTGTGTGTGTGTGTGTGTGTGTGTGTGTGTGTGTGTGTGTGTGTGTGTGTGTGTGTGTGTGTGGTGATTAGTGGGCTGGATTTGCCAGAGCCTGGTGGAAAGGCACCAGATGGCGGTGTGTGATTCCTCAAAGCCTCCGCGTTCAGAACAGGCATGTGTCACTGTGTCGCCCCTACACACACACACACAATCATCTGACTATTAATTCTCTCTCTCTCTCTCTCTCTCTCTCTCTCTCTCTCTCTCTCTCTCTCTCTCTCTCTCTCTCTCTCTCTCTCTCTCTCTCTCTCTCTCTTTCTCTCTCTGCCCCCTTCTCTCTCTCTCTCTCTTTCTCTCTCCCCCTCTCTACCTCTTTCTCTCTTCTAACACCTCTCACTTTCTCTTTATTTACCTCCACAATTTCTTTGTTCTAACTCTTCTCCCTATTGCTCTTTCTCTCCCTCTCTCTCATTCTCTCTCTCTCTGCTGCCCCCATCCCTCTCTGTCTCTCTGTCTCTCTGTCACCCTCTCTCTCTCCCCCTCTCTCTTTTCTTTGTTTACACTGGGTCCTCGGTGCTCGTTGGTCTGCTGGTGTTTAGCCTTTGCAAACGGAGGCGCGGGCCGTCTGCCTCCCAGACAGTAGTTTAGTTTACGGTGGCGGGTGGCGGGTGGTGCTCTGTGCTGTGCTGTGCTCTGCTGTGCTCTGCTGTGTGCTTTGGAGAATTGATCTTTTCCTTCTTTGGTGAGGCAAAGCATCCCGAGAGGAGAGGAGAGCCTCTCTTCATCATTGTCACTCCCTCTCTCCCTCTGGCACTCTCTCGCTTTCTATCGCTCACTGGCCATCTTGTTTTCTCTCTCTCTCTCTCTCTCTCTCTCTCTCTCTCTCTCTCTCTCTCTCTCTCTCTCTCTCTCTCTCTCTCTCTCTCTGTGTCTCTCTGTCTCTCTGTCTCACTGGCCATTTTGTTTTCTCTCTCTGTGTGTCTGTCTGTCTCTGTGTCTCTGACTCTCTCTCTCTCTCTGGCCATCTTGTTTTTCTCTTCTCAGTAGAAGTGTCTTTGTCGTTATTCTCTTTCTCCCCCCCCATCTCTCAGTTCAACAATTCTTTATAGGCATGATGAGCAGGGCATTCACATTGCCAAACTGAGAATACAAAGCATCAGATACGGGTAAAACAACATGGACAACATACAGTACATTTATACTGAACAACATAGACAACATACAGTACATAATACTGACCAGACTAACAGCATAGACAACATACAGTACATTATACCGACCAATAGACAACATACAGTGCAGTTTACTGACCAATGGGAGCAAGGACACTAGAGAGGATATACCTGTACAGGGCACAGACAGTCTGCAGCCAAGCTAACAACAAAGCTAAACAGCATCGACAACACTCTATATCTTTCTTGCTCTCTCTCTCTCTCTCTCTCTCTCTCTCTCTCTCTCTCTCTCTCTCTCTCTCTCTCTCTCTCTCTCTCTCTCTCTCTCTCTCTCTCTCTCTCTCTCTCTCTCTCTCTCTCTCTCTCCTCTTTCAATCTCTGTCTCCAGCCTTCTTGGTTTCTCTCTATTTTTCTCTTTGTTTGATCTCTGTCTCTCACACTCACATAGATACAGACGTAAACACACAGTATTTTCTCCCCCTGTTTCTCTGCATTTTTCTGCTTCTTCTTTCTCTCACTGTCTGGCACTATATGGGAAAGACACGGGGAAACAATTGTCTAGGACTCTCAGTAGCTTTCTTTGCTTTCCTTTTTTTTTTGATCAGCAACACGCAGACTAAATATGGTCAGAGTCACAGAGTCACGCAGGGCCTGTGTGGCTTATCCTGCACTTATCATGAAAACCCCATGCTTTAGTCTCATGACAAAGAGGAGAGACAGACAGGAAAGAGAAGGAGATAGATAGATAGAGAGAGAGACAGAGAGATAGAGAGAGAGAGAGAGAGAGGGAGAGAGAGAGAGAGAGAGAGAGAGAGAGAGGGAGAGAGAGAGAGAGAGAGAGAGAGAGAGAGATAGAGAGAAAAGGAAAAAGAGTTCTAATACCCTAATGCAGACGCATTTTTAATCAAAAGCCGAATCAGGGTGAAAAGAGCCGAGTCAGAGGATCTACGGTCTGATTTATTGCCTCGTCATGCTCCAGCGCTCCAACGGCCCTTCCAGCTCCAACGGCCCTTCCTGTAAGCCCTCCTGATGCAGCAAGCCAAGCCACACCGCACTTCTCCAAATGACCTGCAGGGTCTGGGCACCTCAGCTCACCCCAATAGCCTGCTCTCCTCACTTCCCTAGTCAGTCAGCATTGCAGGCTCATGCTGTTTTAGTTCTTACTCAAGCTGTCAAGCTGTATGGAGGAAACAGAAAGCAGCACACCAGAAATGTCTTCCATGACGCCATAGTGGGACTGTAGAGACCGTTGGAGCGAGAACTATTGCGTCTCCAGGGAGGTGTGTGGTACACGATGCCCACAGTCTCCAGTCTCCAGGAGGTGTGTGGTACACGATGCCCACAGTCTCCAGTCTCCAGGAGGTGTGTGGTAGACTATGCCCACAGTCTGGTGAAGTGCTGTCTACTGGAGTGTACTTAACAGAAGGGGAGATGCAAGGAAACAGAGTGGTTTGTGGTGCCATGGCTAAAGGAATTGGCCATGCACTGGGTTATAAATCCTCCAGGGGATAATGGTGGGGGACTGAGGCACCAGGCTCTTCTGTGCTGTACCTACACGTTTGTGTGTGTGTGTGTGTAGTGTATGTGTGTGTGTGTGTGTGGGTGTGCGTGTGCGTGTGTGCATGTGTGTACATGCATGCGTGTGTGTGTGCACGTGTGTGTGCGTCTTTGAGGCCATTGGCTATGGCGATATTGCGCTGTAAATTGAATTGAATTGGGCTCGAGGGGAACTGTCCCTTCAGCTAATTCACCGTAATGTTGTCTTTGATATAGAGCATCAGCTAACATGCACTGTGAGGAGGGCAGTAGGGGTGAGAGAGGGAGAGCTGGACAGCACAGGTGAAGAGAGGAGAAGAGAAGAGAAGAGAAGAGAGGAGAAGATAGGAGAAGAGAAGAGAAGAGAAGATAGGAGAAGAGAAGAGAAGAGAAGAGAGGAGAGGAGAAGAGATGAGAGAGCAAAAGATGAGTGGGAAGTTTAGAGGAGAGGAGAAGGGAAGACAGGAGAGGAGAATACGTCAGGAGTGGAGAAGAGTGGAGAAGAGGTGTGGGCAGTGGAGAAGAGAGGAGAGGAGAGGAGAGGTGTGGAGAAGAGAGGAGAGGAGAGGAGAGTTGTGGAGTGGAGAGGATAAAGGAAAGTAGAGGAGAAGAGAGGAGAGGGGAAAGGGAAAGGAGCAGAGAGGAGAAGAAAGGAGAAGTGTGGGCAGTGGAGGTGGTTGAGGTGTATAGTACAGTCCAGTTCTGCCTGCGTCTCTTTTCCCACGACCCGCTGGGTAGGCCAGCTGGCCTCGGCCACACAGCCTGAGTGGGATGTCTCTCGGCCCTAATAGATTCCACCCGGCTGAGCACTCATCTGCTACCGCTCTCTCTCTCTCTCTCTCTCTTTGCGTGGGCACTGCAGTGGGTAGTCTTTAATGGAAGATATTAGTGATTGAGTTCTGTCGTTCTCCTGTCTCTTTCTCTCACACCTTTCCTGTCACCTATTGTGCTCTCTCTCTCTCTCTCTCTCTCTCTCTCTCTTCTCTCTCTCTCTCTCTCTCTTTCTCTCTCTCGTCTCTCCTCTCTCTCTCTCTTTCTCTCTCTCGTCTCTCCTCTCTCTCTTGTCTCATGCCCTCTGTATCTCTCTCTATCTCTGCCACTCTCTCGCTCTCTCAATCTGTCACAATAGTTTTCTTCCTTCATCTACTCTGTTCAGATAGTCTCTCCCTTCACCCCCCCTCTCTCATGCTTATTCACTCCCTTGCTTTCTGTCGGTCGTTTTGTTCAGAAGCTTTTACCCTCCCCACCCTCAGCAGTGTTATTACAGCGGCAGGTCAGTTCCCCATCAGCAGTGTTATTACAGTGGCAGGTCAGTTCACAGGGTTGAGGCCTGGGGGGCTACGCCTAATGTTTTATTTATGTATGTTTGTGCTTCAGTGGTTTCCTATCGTGAACATGTAAACAAGTAACAAGTAAACTGTTCTCTCCCTCTCTCCCCTCCCTCCCCTCTCCCACCCCTCTGCACTCTCTCTTTCTCTCTGCCTCGATCTGTCTGTCCATATTTCCCCCTCTCTTTTTCGCTCTGTCCATCTCTTATTCTCTCTCCTTGCTTCTCTCTCTCCGTCTCTCCTACGATATGATGAACTTGCCCTTCAATGTGATGATCGGTAACTTATTACTTCTGTAGGACCTAGTGAAAATGACACAAACACTTGGCCTTTTTCTCAAGCGTCTGGGACACCATGGTGTTGCACTGGGACCCGGGTTCAATTTTGACCTAGGGTCTTTTCCTGATCTTCCCCCGTCTCACTCTCCCACTCACTTCCTGTCACAGTCTCACACTGTCCCGAAAAAAAAACCCATCTATAAAATAGAAAATGACCAAAGAAAGCTGACCATTTGATTTCTGTCTCTTATTCACAGGCCCGTAGGAAAGAGGTCTTCCTGCAGGAGCGGTATGGCCACTTCAGCCTGACGGACCCCTTCCTTGCCCTGCAGCGAGACTTTGAGGGCGAAGGCGGAGGCGGAGGGGGCGGGGAGAAGGAGCGGCGGCCCGTGGGCACCAACCCCATGGCCATCCTGGACGCCGTCATGGCACACTGCCGCAAGATGCAGGAGAGGATGAGCGCCCAGCTCGCCGCCGCCGAGAACCGCCAGAAAAGGGTGAGTGGAGTTCTGTGTGTGTGTGTGTGTGTGTGTGTGTGTGTGTGTGTGTGTGTGTGTGTGTGTGTGTGTGTGTGTGTGTGTGTGTGTGTGTGTGTGTGTGTGTGTGTGTGTGTGTGTGTGTGTGTGTGTGTGTGTGTCTGTGGTGACCCCCTGCAGATATGGGCAAAAGTGTTCTTGTTTGGTTTGTGTGCATTGTGTGTGTTTGTGTGTGACAGTGGGCCTTGTGAAATATGAGTCTTATCCCCTCCGATGGATTAGTGTGATTAGAGACCACTGTGGCCAGATGTGGCTGCTGAACTCTCTGCCTGCCTGGTTCCCCAATGTTGGTCCAGAGTCCAGAGTTACTGTATCAGCCCCATGCAATAGGATATATGGGGATATATGGGGTTGTTTATATCAAATCATAGTCTGTAGTCATCATTCAGATCACTGCATTCCTTTAACCCATTGAAGTCTAAGGCACCTGCAAAAAAGGGTGCTGAATGCCTGAGCTCTTTTTATTAAGAAAAGCTGCCCTCAGACTATACAAACCTAAATGTCTCAGCTTCTGAAGCACATACAGACAAACAAACATAGAATTTTAATAAAGCTGTCTCAAATCTCAGGAGCCTGAATGTTGTGTAATGCAGCTCCCGGCGCCAGTGCCAATGTTGCGCAGCGCAACATCAGGCATCAATGGGTTAAACATATGCTTATGCTGTTTTAAGGTCACATTTTCTGTGCAGCCTCACTGAAAATGACAGTGTAAGAAAGTGTGCAACGCAGTTGTATCTTATGTTACAATACAGTAAGTTGAGTTTTACACTGAAGGGTAATCATAAGGGTTAGTGTACATAATGTACAATGTTATGCAATCTTATAGGCTTGGAAAAGTAAAGCTGCAAAACTTAAAACGGCAATCTCTGAATGTTATAGCAACTACTATTAGTGCTGCATGCAGACCCACGTGTGGTGTGTGTGTGACTGAGCCTGGAGCTATAGAGAGATGGAAAGAGCAGATTACAGGGGTAGAGTTGAAAGAACAGTAGAGGAGGGCTTGTGTGTGTGTGTGTGTGTGTGTGTGTGTGTGTGTGTGTGTGTGTGCGTGCGTGCGTGCGTGCGTGCGTGCGTGCGTACGCGCGCGCGCGTACGTGTGTGTGTGTGTTTGTGTGTGTGTGTGTGTGTGGAGGGTGGGATCGGAGGCAGCCAGCTAGTGAAACCCGATGTGCGGCCCTCCCTTCATGTTTCCAAGCCCCCCACCCCCCCGCACCTGCTCTCCAGCCTCCGAGGGACGCCACTAACGCTCCTACGGTTTCTCACACCCTGCCGAGCTGAGCACGGATCCCAGCGAGCCAGGCCACGCCAGGGCCAAGCAGACCCCCTGCCTCAAGTGACCCCAGCCAGCGCAGCACGTCCCACTTTGGCCGGCTGCGACACACATGCAGCCACTTGCTAGCAAGGCAGACTGGCAGACTGGTTTAAGAGGCGCACAGATATGACCTCATCACCGTGCGTCTCCTCTGAGGTCCCCTTAAAGCCCTGCGTGCCTCAAGTGACCCAACCAGTGCTGCACGTCCATCTGTGGGCACTGCAACACACATGCAGGCACTTGTTAGCAGGGCAGACTGGTCGTTACACAGGGCACATGAATATGACCTCATCACCATGCGCCTCTACTGTAGTCCCTTTTAAGTTGAAGTGGGGTGTATTGCAAACTTTTTAGGGGTGGGGGACAACGCATCTACACAGACGTCCGTGAAGTTTTGGCCAACCCGTTGAAAAGTGCATCACCACAGAGGTGGTATGCAGTCCCTTGTAA
>NC_085860.1:13510722-13528222 GCF_034702125.1 Engraulis encrasicolus
AGATATTCACCGGGCTCTTATGAAGCTGGGCCCGGCCAACAGCCCTCCACTGACTTGTAAGCAAGCAAGCTAGCGCTGCGGGCTGTTTCTCTCTTTCTCTCTGCCTCTCTCTCTCTCTCTCTCTCTCTCTCTCTCTCTCTCTCTCTCTCTCTCTCTCTCTCTCTCTCTCTCTCTCTCTCTCTCTCCCCCTCTCTCCTCCTCCCTCCCTCCCTTTCTTTTTCACTTGGTACGGATGCTCCTCTCAGGCATACTGTAGCTAATTTCTCCAGCTCTATGGATTATGGATGAATCACCAGCACGAATGCGAGGAGGAGAGGAGCGCAGAGCTGAGGAGAAGAGAAGAGAGAGCAGCCGGCAGCCAGCTAGATAAATAGATGCTGCCTCTCCACTCCACTGCACAACTCCTCCTGGTTATCCCTTCTCTCTCTCTCTCTCTCTCTCTCTCTCTCTCTCTCTCTCTCTCTCTCTCTCTCTCTCTCTCTCTCTCTCTCTCTCTTTCTCTCTCTCACTTTCATCCTTTCCATCCTCTCCGTCTCAAGAACTTGTTATTTTGTCTTTTCTCTCCAGCTCTCCTCCACTTCCTCTATCCACTCACCTGTATCACACCTTACCTCGGCCGCTTGGTGTGTCACTGCTGCGGAGACAGCTCTGTCAGGGTAGGGATCGGTGCTCAGTTGTCACTTGGGATCAGTGCTTTCTGTAGCTGCCTTCTTCTCTTCTCTTCTCTTCTCTTCTCTTCTCTTCTCTTCTCTTCTCTTCTCTTCTCTTCTCTTCTCTTCTCTTCTCTTCTCTTCTCTTCTCTTCTCTTCTCTTCTCTTCTCTTCTCTTCTCTTCTCTTCTCTTCTCTTCTCAGGCCTGATTAGAGCTGACCTTTTCTGATCTGCCCCAGTAGTCAAACAGATTCCACTGCCTGGCATATTTTTTTAATCATCATGAGAGCAGTGTGGTACCGGGTTCAGCGCATGGAGGCTGTTCCTGCCCTTCTCTTTCCACACTATGCATAATCGTTAATGAGTATTTGTGATGGCAGTGTGTGCGTGCGAATGCGTGTGTATGCATGTGTGTGTATGTGTATGTGCTTATGGTTGTACGCATGCATGTGTGTGTGTATGTACAGTATGCGCTTCTCTATGTTTAAGAATAGAACGGATGTGCACATCATTGTTTCGCCCGATTAAAGCACAGGCACTTAGGCAAAGGCCACGGGTGTACACACACGCACACGCACACACACACACACACACACACACACACACACACACACACACACACACACACACACACACACACACACACACACACACAAGTGGGTCAAAGACGTCCAACATGTCCTTCAGTGCAACGGATACTTTTGCTTACTGTAAAGGCAAAAAAGAGATTTAAAAAAAAAAAAAATTGACTTGGCTTTCATGCATTCACTTTTCAAAAATTGTTTTGAAATTTCATGTTTTTCACAGTTACAGTAAGCAAAAACATCTGTTAGCACTGAAGGACAGTGTCATGTTGGACGTGTTTGACCCTACACACACACACACACACACACACACACACACACACAAACACACACACACACACACGCGCGCGCCCAGCAGCTTGCTCTTCCGCCTGGCTGCCAGTGTAGAGGAGCTAACAATAGCAGCTTGCCACAGATGTATATAGCGCATCATGGCTGACAGGTCAACGTAATCTAATCGCGCCATATGAAACGTTAGATTCCATCTTTTTTCTGTTTATGAGTGTTTGTGTGTGTTGTTGTGTGCAACCGTGTCCCGGCAACATTCTGGGGTCCTGGAGTTGGGTGTCCTGAAACTCTGGAGGTGCCACTGTGGCTTTTTTGTGTTGTGTTACATGTCACCATAGACACTTATGCACACCTGAAATGTAATGGGTGCATTAGATGTAACCAATGGTTCAAAGAAGTAGGCAAAAATAATCTTGCACACCATCCATTTCTCGTGCATTTTTTTGTTATAATATATTTTTAAGGCTTTTTTGCCTCCTGGAGAACAGTGGAGGAGAGTCAGGAAATGAGCGGGGAGAGAGATAGGGAAGAATCGGCAAATGAACCAGGCCGGAATCAAATCCGGGTCGCCGGCGTAGTAACCCAGAGCCCTACTGTTAGGCCACGGCAGGGCCATTTCTCTTGCATTTTTATTGCTCACAACATTTCAGGTCTGAATGACCAAAACGTTGTGAGCAATTAAAATGTGATGTATTGGGTGGGTGTTTTGTCTACTCTGTTGCAGTTCATGGAAAGCAAGTTAAGTGCAGCAAATTTTTTTATTCAAATAGACCAACAGCATGTAAGCTGAATTATCTCTCATGAAGACACATTATAGACACTTACTTGGTGCGGTTATGGGCTATGCATAGCCTGGGCGAAAAGCCGACTGTTGACTTCGTCAATCAGTCTGGCACAAGCCATGAGGAATCCGTCTCCGTGGAGGGTGGTAGATGGTCTGATCTTACTCTATCATTTAAATTAATTGGAGTTCCAAACTCCATTAAAAACTCAAATTAAAACCCATATTGTGCTTTATTAGCATGCCTGTTACGATATAGCGTCGCAAAAGCAAACAAATAACAAAACGAAAGTGTGAATATAGTTACCTTAACCAATCAGTAACGGAGCTCGCGGGTGAGTTCCGCGTCATCACTCTCAACTGTTTGCTGATTGGCTAAACACTGAGAGAACCGAGCTCGAGGCTTTTGCCAGACGATGTGCGGAGCCAAAATCTTTGGGTGGAGTACATAGGATGGCGTCGCAAGGCTAGGCTATGCATGCCATCAAAAACAAATTCAGAAGCACCGCTCACCCTTGTTATAATTAGATGAACCTCCTAAACGATTTCGGACACATTATCTTAACAGTAAACCTACTCCGTATTGCTGTAAGTACTCCAGTCGGACAATCAGGGATCAAGGACACTTTTGGAGCAGTTAAGATGCCTCTCGCGCTTAGCCTACTCTTCATCTCACTCTTACAGTACATTTGGAGCCCAAAGGAATTGCAGTTACATCCCCGAAAGGTTACAGCGTTATTAAGACCTTAAGTGCTCTTCATTGTGTCAGGGAACACAGCTCCAACCATTTGTCATCTGCCATCCTCGAACCATTTAGGTCGTCAGGACTAATGGGAGTCCATTTGAAGAGGGCTGCCGACGGGCCTGAAGAGCCAGACTCTACAGGACTACATGGGTCTCAAGGCCTCTGACAGCCTTGCCCGGGGCCAACACAAAATAATCTGAACGGGCCCTGTGAAAGGGTAACGTTGCCGCCCCTCTTCCACTAAGTGCCACCACCAAATGAATTAGACTCGAATGATGGTACACGAACAAGCAAAAGACAAATACATACCATAGCAAATACACAGACGCAAACAAAAACCTAAGCTCTATGCAACGGTGTAAAAAAGTCACTTTTTACTGGCCCCAGTACAAACAATACATACGTAATTGGGAGGAGCCCCATTTTCGCCCCCCTCTATCCTAGGGCCCGGGACAGCTGATCCATTTGTCTCCCCCTGGTGGCAGTCCTGGTTAAGAGCACAGCACAGGCTAGTAAGAAGTGCTGTATCGATTTCCACTGGGGGAGTTGGGCCAGCCTACTTGAGTTCCCCAATTCATATCGGGAGCGCGCGTGAGCCCAGTCGAGTCGAGCTGGGGGCCAATCTATCATCTTCATTGGACTAATGTGTGAAGCAGATGGATGGTGGTGGTGTGTGTGTGTGTGTGTGTGTGTGTGTGTGTGTGTGTGTGTGTGTGTGTGTGTGTGTGTGTGTGTGTGTGTGTGTGTGCGTGCGTGTGCGCGTGTGCGCGTGCACATGCACGTAATATGGTATGTGTGTATACATGTCTGGAGTTAAGGGTGTGAATGTTCTGTATGTCTCCAGTTTATGGTGTATGTGAATACAGGAATGTGATGGCTGAATTCTCATGTGTACATGTACATGTATGTAAATCTGTCACACGTCTTCTTGTGAACAGGTGTTTTGGGGGTTATCGTGTAATTTCAGATGGTGTGTGTGCATGAAAATGCATTTAGATTCAAGCCATTTCAAATCCAAATCAGTATTACAGGATGTGTTTGTGTGTATGTATTATTTCTCCACAGCTGGAGCTGCTGAGGCTAAATGTAATTCAATGTAACATAAGTCAAGTCAAGTCATAATGTACTGTAATAAAATGCATTGTAATGTAATATTAATGTAATGTAATGTAACATGTTGTCTTCCACAGCTGGAGTTGGAGAAGATGCAGCTGCAGGGTCTGGAGCAGGAGCAGAGGAAGCTGTCAGCACAGCTCAAAGACGAACGAGAGAAGAACAAACAGGTCAGGTGGCCACTGGCCATGCAGTTTAACACACCTGCCCATTAGTAATGTTAATTAATTAATAACAAATCACTAAACCACCAGTATTGCTTAATAATTAATAATGGACAACCACATACTAGTCCGACTACCACACCTACTATTACTGCTACAACCACTACCCTGCTACTACTACCACTACTACTACTACTACTGCTACTACTACTCCTACTACTACTACTACTACTACTACCACTACTACTACTACTACCACTACTACTACTACTACTGCTACTACTACTCCTACTACTACTACTACTACTACTACCACTACTACTACTGCTGCTGCTACTTCTGTTACTACTACTACTACTACTAACAATTATAAAGTTTCTACATTTATTCTACAATATTACAGTACGAGAATAATAGATAATAATTAAAGCACTTAGTCTAATTTTGAGTGCCTGGTCCTGGAGTCTGATTCCCTCGTGTGTGTGTGTGTGTGTGTGTGTGTGTGTGTGTGTGTGTGTGTGTGTGTGTGTGTGTGTGTGTGTGTGTGTGTGTGTGTGTGTGTGTGTGTGTTGTGTGTGTGTGTGTGTGTGTGTGTGTGTGTGTGTGTCTGTGTGTATGTGTGTGTGTGTGTGTGTGTGTGTGTGTGTGTGTGTGCGTGCCGCTCCCCAGGTGGTGATGCTGCTGGTGCGTGAGTGTAAGCAGCTGGCGTCGCGGGCGTCTGAGGAGGGCCAGCGGGCGGAGGAGCTGGGGGCGCGGCTTGAGGAGGAGGGGAGGTGCCAGGGACGCCTGGAGGAGCAGCTGGCACAGGAGAGGAGGCGCGGACAGCAGATGGAGGCCGAGGTCAGCCCCGTACCGCCCAGTCCAGTCCCATCTAGTCCGCGTACCTTACACTTAGTTTAGTTTTATGCAGAGTTTAGTTAGACTAAGTCCGAGGTCAGGCCAGTCGCGTCCACTTACCTTACACTTGACATGTCTGTGAAGATTGTCATTCATGCAGGTTTTTATGTCAACCAAAGACTTTTAGTTTTATGCAGCTGCACTTATTCTTACTAGACCTTTAAAGATGTTTTCTTCCTCAACAGAGGAATGTTGTAGTCCATTTGCATCACTGTACACTTCATATGTCTGTGAAGACTGCTATTCATGTCATAGATGGAGTTATTCTTAGAGTTGTTCTCAGAGCTTGAAAGATGGTTTCTTTTTCAAGTTGTTTACACATATCCTTAAATCAATGTATTTATTGTGTCCTCATATCCTTGTACAGTATATCATTGCATCCTTGTATCTTGTATCCTAGGGATATACCGAGTCCTGATTTTTAAGGTTCTACCGATTCCAAATACTGAATCCAATGTGTAAGATTTAGCTGAATCCGAAACAGACTACCGAATCCTACTCAGATCACCAAAACCAAAACCGAACCCCGCCAACGAGGCCAAATCCGGTCGAATCTGAAACTGAATCTTGGATCCAGCGGTACATCCCTAATCCTTGTGTCCTTGCAGATGGAGAAGCAGCTGTCCGAGTTCGACACAGAGCGCGAGCAGCTTCGTCAGAGGCTGGGCCGCGAGGAGGCGCGCGGAACCGAGCTGCGCTCCGAGAGCGACGGCCTACGACGGCAGCTGGAGCAGCTGAGGACCAGCGCAGGAGCAGGAGCGACCCCCGTCACGCCCGTCCCCGCCACCCCCGTCACGCTCAAGCCCAAGACCTCCACGGCGTCGGTGGCGGTGGGCACGGATCCGGCCAGCTGCCGGACCGCCGCGTCCCAAACGGATCCGGCCGCACAGGAGACGGCGGCGCCAGAGCCCCACAGGAAGGGGCCTCCCGTCAGCATCCCCGTCAAGCCCACGCCCGCCTCTGCCACCAACTACCCAGTCATCAGCCTGCCCAAGACGCCCAGCGTGGGCCGGGGGCTGGTGCACATGGCCGGGCCGCAGGCGGAGAACGGCGGCAGTGGGGGAGGGGGCGGCGACTCCACGCCAACTGCCGCCTCCGCCGCCGCCCTGCCCACCGGCGTCAGCCCCCGCGTCCAGGCCGCCCGCTTCAAGTTCCAGGCCTCTCCGAGCGAACAGGACCAAAACGGCACGTCAGCAGGGGCGGGGGTGGGGCCGGGGGCGGCGCACGGCCACAGCCAGAGCCCGCCCTCGCGTGACCTCTCGCCCAACAACCGGGACAACTTTGCTGCCAAGCAGCAGGCGCGCCACACCGTCACCCAGGTGCTGTCGCGCTTCACCAGCCCGCCCGCGGGCGCCGTGGGGCCCAGTGGTGGCGGTACCGGGGGCGGGGGAGGCATGCGCCCCGGCCTGCCCCACTCGGCCTCGGAAGGGGGCCCCTTCCCCGGGCGCCTGGGCATGGGCATGAAGGGCGGGCCCCGGGTGGACCGCGGCAACCCCCCGCCCATCCCGCCCAAGAAGCCGGGCCTCTCGCAGACGCCGTCCCCTCCGCACCCGCCCATCAAGGTGCTGCCCGAGAGCAGCCGCTCGCCGGGCGTGGGCCTGGGCATGCTGCCGGGCAAGGTGGGCACCCCCACGCCGCAGCTGCCGCCCAAGCCGGCGCTGGAGCTGGGGGGCGCGGTGCCAGCCCTGACGGCCTCTCAGGTGGGTGCAGTAGCGGCGGCGGGCACTTGCCCAGGCTGGCTGGCATCATCCGCATGCTCTGGAGAGTGTTACCCTGATACCACCACCACCACCATGTCTTCCATACCCACATCCACCACCACCACCACCACCGCTGCCATTGTCCGTAGCCCCTCCACCACCACCCCCGCTAGTGCTCCACCCCGTAGCCCCCGAGACCCGGGCAGTCCCCTGGCAACAGCATCAGGTAACAGCTAGGAGGGGGGGGGTGACTCGGATCCCCACCCCCCTCAGCTTCCTCCTCCTCCCTATCTACCTTCGTCCACTTCTCTTTGTCTCCTCAAGACCTTTCTCTGTTTGGACTACTCACCCTTGCTCAGGACAGACAGACAGACAGACAGACAGACAGACAGACAGACAGACAGACAGGTAGGCAGGCAGACAGGTAATCAGGCAGGCAGGCAGACAGACAGACAGACAGACAGGTAGGCAGGCAGACAGACAGACAGACAGGCAAGGCAGGCAGGCAGACAGACAGACAGACAGACAGACAGGCAGGCAGTCAGGCAGACACGCAGACAGACAGACAAACAGGCAGGCAGACAGGAAGACAGACAGGCAGATTATTATACAGTTGCAAAAAGTAACAGAGTGAAGGACTAGATAGGAGGAGAGAGAGATTTGGAGACTGGGATTTGAGTTAGCCATCACCAAGCTATTATGTGCAATTCTCTTGCAATTTTGTCCATCTCCAGTACTCCCAGGGAGAACAGTCACAAGTCAGTTCAAACAAGAAGAGGCAGCAACACGAAGTGAAATTGTCCTGTGGCCAATACAAAACAAACTTAACGTGAAAGTTATAGGGCCACACTTAAAGCGCGTGTGTCCTCCTGACACTAATGAAAGGAGTCTTTCTTCTTCTCCTGGGTCCGGCTGAAGTGAATAAATAACACTCGTCTTCTCTCTGAAGCTGATGCCAGAGGCTGCTCTGTCCCTTTTCCCTTGCTTTCCCTCCTTCATCCCTTCATTCCTCCTGGCCATGGTACTATCGCATGCCTCCTCTCCTATCCTCTCCTCTCTTTTCCGCTTCTCTCCTTTTCTCTCTTTTCCTCTTCTCTTCTCTTCTCTTCTCTTCTCTTCTCTTCTCTTCTCTTCTCTTCTCTTCTCTTCTCTTCTCTTCTCTTCTCTTCTCTTCTCTTCTCTCCTCTCTCTCCTCCCCTCTCCTCCACCTCCCTTTTCCCCTGTTCCCTCCATCATCCCTCTCTCACTCCCTTTACCCTTCTTCTCAAACATATCGGTGAAGATCCTTCTTCATGCTACACGATACTAGTTGCCACCCCCTTCCAAATACATTCTCCTCCACTCACTCCTGACTCCTGATTTCCACTCCCATCACCAACACACTGGGCCTATGTGTTGCTGTGTGTGTGTGTGTGTGTGTGTGTATGTGTGTATCAGAGTTGAGAGTAGAGTAGAGTTTTCTACTCTATTCTACTCTATGGTCACCACATTGGGCCTCTGCTGTATGTGTGTGTCAGAGTGGAGACACTCTACTGTACTCTACTGTACTCTACTCTAATACTCTACTCTACTCTGCTCTGTTCTACTATACTTTGCTCTACTTTATTCTGTTCTGATCTCCTCTGCTCTACTGTACTCTAATCTACTCTACTCTGCTCTACTCTACACTACCCTACCCTCCTCTACTCTACGGCCACCACACTGCGCCTCTGCTGTGTCGGTGTGTGTGTCAGAGTAGAGTTAAGTAGAATAGAGTTGTCTACCCTACCCCTCTCTTCTCTGTCACCACTATACGGGGCCTCTGCAGTGCGTGCGTGTCTGCGTGCGTGCTTGTGTTGAGCCCTCTGCTGCTCCAGAGGCAGGAGAGGCACTGGGTCTTTCTCAAAGTCAAGTGTTCTAGCCTGCTAGGACGAGTAACACCTATTTTAAGCAGAGTATCCAATTATTATACACTTAATATACACTATAGCTAATTATTCGATACTCCTTGGTGAAATCCACAAAAAAATTGATATTAGATAGAAATATATATATATATATTTTGTTGGCTTTTTATGCCTTTCTTGTGACAGGACAGTTGCAAAGGGATAGGAAATGAGCGGGGAGAGAGAGATAGGGAAGGTTCGGCAAATTACCCGGACCGGAGTCGAACCCGGGTCGCCGGCATAGTAACCCAGTGCCCTACTGTTAGGCCACGGCGGGGCCATGTTATTTGCACTTGCAAGGCTAGACCACTTCACTTTTAGAAATACCCAGTGAGCTCCAGGCAGCGAGGTCTTCTGTGGTGACCAGAACGTCTCTGTGGAAGTCATTGTGTGCTGTGGTTTCTCTCTGCTGCTTGATGGTTTTCCTGTGTCTGATGTTTGCGAGATGGGATTGCATTTTTTCTTGCATGTCTGTTTGTGCATTTTCGTGTGCGTGTGTGTGTGTGTGTGTGTGTGTCTGGTCAGCTTTGATGACTTACAGGAACGTGGTTCTCTAGTCTGTCCCTGCTGGGGCAACTCCCTTTAAGAACAAAAATAAAAGGCTGGTTCCCCTACTTCACTTAAGTTATATAGCAGTGGGAAGTCCCCCTGACATACACTGTGAAAACTCGAATCCACAAACATGTTGACATGCTCATGCAGTGAAGAGAGAAGATGTTATTGGAGAAGAAGGCATGGAAATTTAAACATCACCACCATCCACTGGTGACACAGCCTGCTGTTCATCGCTGTCACACACAGTCACTCCAGTCTTCAAGCCTGGGGCCAAAACACTGCCTTGAGTTCGCATGAGAAGGTTCCCCCCTGTCTCATCTTTGGCGTGAGCAGACTTGCTTTTCTATACAAGCGTTTGTGCAGTGATTCTCAAAGTGTGGTCTGGGGACCACTGGTGGTCCGCAACAGAGCTCAGGTGGTCCGTGAGGGTATTTCCACTTTTCCAAGACAAGCTAGCAGTTGGCTATATTTGTAACATAATTATAAACCTAAACAAAACTGAAGCCTTATTTTCACCACAATAAGACAGACTTGTAATGTAAATAGATGTAAGTGATCTGCATCGAAATTAGCAGTGTCAAATTAGCACCAATAAACTGTCAATTCAGTTGACAGTTGGTCCCTGAACATTTTTGGGGGGACAAAGTGGTCCTTGGTCTGAAAAAGATTGAGAGACACTGCTCTGGTTCCTTGGATAACAAGCCCAGCTCCAGCCTTCAGATACAGTAGCTAGTATGCCATCGCTGCTGTACTGTAGTAATGTATCAGGGGACCTCCAGTCGTAAGTACACTACCCCATCTGTCAAGGCTAAATGTCTTTTAACAAAAGAAAAAAGCTAAAATGAGACCACCCCCCATCCCCCTTTCTCCTCCCCTCTCGTTTTTTCTCTCTCCAGTCTTTTAGTGAAAACTGCCTTCTGAAGGCCCTTTGCTCTCTCTGCTGTCAGCGCGATGCGTTTAAATCTCTGTGCCCTAAAAGCATTCGGTGACCTCTCTTCCATGTTCTCTTCTCTTCTCTTCTCTTCTCTCTCTCTCTCTCTCTATTTCGTTCACTCGTTTTCCAGACTCGCTGCTACTCCACTAAAGCCTCACCCCCATTTTTCCAGCCGCTTTGCTAATAGAAATCAAATCAGATCAGTGCTCTCTGGGCGCTCCGCAAGCAGACCAACAGGTTTCAATAATTCATTCTCTGTGACATCGATACCTTTCCATCATAGAGCAGCGTAGAAGAGTCTGGAATCATCTGTCATCCTCAAACTCAAACCCATTGGACTCTCACAGTTTCTACTCATTTCACAATCTCTTTTTCTATTACTCACAGTACTTACTGAATTCATTTGTGTTTCTTAAATCTTAACCCCTATTGTTTTTACTCCTGTTAACTCTTAACTGGGTTGCGGTGTGTGGGTGTGACATATGAACTTTTGAATGTGTTGTCGTAGCCTTTGAGGAATGGACTGACTGCTGATTTGACATTAATTACTTGAGCACCTGTGGTTCACTCTCCACCTTTTAATTGGACCTTACTGACGTCCTTCTCAACACACACACTCCATACCCACACTGAATTGGACGTACTCATTTCTACAATCTATGGACGTACTGTATATAGTACTAGCTTCATCCCTGGATACTCTGAAACTCAAAGACCCCAATTGGCCTCATGTGGCTTCTCGAACAAAGGTGTTGTGTACAGAAGAACTCATTGTGAGTTGAACATCTGGGTGGAGTGTGTAAGGCACAGGTGCTCTGGAGTTCCCGTTTCAGTGTGAATCTGAGTCAAAAGATGTTCTCTCTGGTTAAAGTCTGGGGATATTGCTTTTCATATACGTATTTTAGTATTCTCTTACCTTTTGAGAAGTGGTATTTTGGTGCGTGGTTTTTATAGTTAGTGCGTAAAAGGATGTATAGTATGACCCCACTAAACATCTGTAGGCATCTTAAATATCCGCTAAACCAGAGCGTGGACACTATTCTTGGGAAAGAGCCTTCTTTTTAATCACTGCCGAGCGTGTAGCGTGTAATCTCATTAAATGATTTTAAGTGACCGGCGGAGTAGTGAACATTATCTATTACTGTGTAAACTAGTTCACATCGCATGGGTGGTGATGGACTCTATTGCAGAGACAGAGGTTGAAAGAGAGAGAACAGCTTTTGGCACATGCACATACTACACTGACCTCCTTTTTAAGACCCAATATAATATAACATAACCGCGTAGATTTTGCTGTGGTAATTCAACACTGGAAGATTATGACAAAATTCACACATAGTTTGGACCCTCTAATTGTTCAATGAGTGTTCATTCAATTGAACATTTTTATACTGTATACTGGTGCAACACAGTCTCATCCCAACTTGTCAATTTCTGACTACCATTGACCAGACTGCAATTTTTGATGTCGACGGCCTACCTGCCACGTCACATGTTGACTAGTTGGCCTAAACCTAGACCTTTACCTAACTCTCACCGTCAGTGACCGACAAGTTGGGATGAGACGCTAGACTGGTAGTATACCGTAGTTGGTCCACTTTTATACCGTATACTGGTGGTATAGTTGGTCCTGCTAAGTGTCGAATTAACAACGCAAAAATGAACTGTGCGCAATAGATGACAACCTTGTGATGACTGTACAATATCTCTGATTCTGATCCTTGGCTCCTGTCCTCCTGTCCCCCTGTCCGTCCGCCCCTTAGTCCCCCCGCTAACATGCGGTGACCCCGTCTCCCTGGACGACGGGCCCACCCTCCTCCTACTCCAAGCTGCTTCCCAGGGAAATGTCACTTTATTGTCAATGCTGCTTAACCGAGACCCAACAACTACAACCAACACCACCAACACCACGACAGACACCTCGCCTCCTCCTCGCCTCCAACATCAACCACCCAGACCCCATCCAGACCCAGAACCAGACCCAGACCCAAACTCTGCTGCCTTATTCGCTGCTGCTCAAAATGGACACACAGGTACAACCGCAGTCACACACACACACACACACACACACAGGAGGGCTTACTGTACACAGGTACAACCACAGTCTCACACAACTGGGCACAGGTGGGCTTACTGTACACACAGGTACAATAGCACTCACACACACTACACTAGGGGTGCACATCCACAATACCGTGGCCCACTGCTGCTCTGTGGCAGTATTGCTGGTGGTCCGTGAGTTGCTGTGCAATTTAACTACTACACAAATAAACAAGCAAATGCACTCACTGGGCGGGGACTACTCCTCTATCTGAATGGTGGTCCATGTACTGGGCCAGAATCAGTTGAAAGCCCTGATCCACAGGATTTGGAAAGTGAACTTCCTGCCACATTACTTACTGTATCCAGATGCTGCTGCTGTAGGTTGAAGAGCTAATTACTGTAGTCACATGCTGAGGCCGAGGGCATGGCATTGAATACTTGGCAGGACTGTTACTTTCTACTGTACTTTCACTATTATTATCTGGCTCACACACACACACACACACACACACACACACACACACACACACACACACACACACACACACGCACACACACACACACAGGCACACACACACAGCACAGGAAGGAAGGAGAGAGATAAGACGTAAGACTGTCATGACACAATGTCACAGCACTCATACAGCAGTACTTATCTATTGCCCTACATTTATAACCGGTATCAACATCTGTTGACCTGTTCAGCTGTGAATAGACTGTTCTCATCACACTTTTACACACAGCGGCACCAAAGCTTTTTGATCATATGTAGTTAGCATTCCCTGCTCAATTCCATCTACACACACACACATACACACACGCATGCACGCACGCACGCACGCACGCATGCACGCACGCACACACACACACACACACACACACACACACACACACACACACACACACACACACACATACACACACGCATGCACGCACACACATACACACACACACACAGCTACCATAGAGTAGCTTGCACAAGCACCTGTAGAAAAATAGAGCTGTTATATAGATATCATCTCTGACTTTATTAGCTTGCCAATACACCGTGTTCTACATCATATTGATGTTCTGCGTCATATGCATCACAGCTTTATGGTGATGGAGATCTATTGGAGCAATAATCTGTGCTTAGGTCTGTAAGTAAAAGTTATTTACTCTGAAGCACAGCAGAATGTCCACTCATAGAATTAGGCCGGCCTCCTTTTATCAGTCTACATCTATCAGGGTTATCTGCCTCTCATTCTCTCTCTCTCTCTCTCTCTCTCTCTCTCTCTCTCTCTCTCTCTCTCTCTCTCTCTCTCTCTCTCTCTCTCTCTCTGTCCATTTATCTCTCTCTCCCTTCCTCTCTCTCTCTCTCTCTCTCTCTCTCTCTCTCTCTCTCTCTCTCTGCAAGCTGAGAGCAGTCTGCTCATTAATGTTGAGTGTATTGATCTGATCCGTGTGGGGGTGATACAGCTGATCTGGATCCCTGTGAACTGTGCTGATTCGTTTCCCTCCTCCCTCCCTCCCTCCCTCCCTCCCCTCCTCTTCTCCCTCTCTCTTCCATCCTTCCCCTCTCTCCTCCCTGCTTCCTGTCAACTCTCGCTCTCCTCTTCCTCTCCTTTCCTCTCCTCCCCATCCTCCTCCTCTCCTCCCCATCATCCTTCTCCTCTCTCCTCTCCTCTCCTCTCCTCCTTCTCTCCTCCTCTCCTCTCCTCTCCTCCCTATCCTTTCCTCTCCTCTCTTCCTCTCCTCCTCCCCACTCCTCTCCTCCTCCGCCTCCCCTCCTCTTCTCCTCCTATCCTCTTCTCTCCTCCCCATCCTCCTCTCCTCTCCTCCCCTCTCCTCTCCTCTCCTCTCCCTCTCCTCCCCTCTCCCTCCCCTCTCCTGTCCTCCTCTCCTCCTTCTCCTCCTCTCCTCCTCTCTCTCTCCTCCCATTCCAGACTGCGTCAAGCTGCTGCTAAGCTCGGGGGCGTCCGCTGACGTTCCGGATGAAAACGGATTCCTTCCTCTGCACACGGCCGCCGCACACGGACATCACCAGTAGGTGTCCAATCAACTCTCTCCCACATATACACACACGTATGCACACACATGCACATCCACATGCATGCATGCACCTATCACTTACACACACAGATACATACACACATCAACACACACACACACCTCCACCAGTATCTACACTGCTGTGCCTCAGCCTGCCTCTCTGCCTTTCTGCCTGCCAACGCCTGTGTATCTTGTTGTGGTCCCCTTGGGTGTCATGATTCTGTCTAAAACCTGATACGGCTGATACGAATCACATGCTGGTGCAGGTAGGCGTTGCCCACTGGAAGATATGCTTTGTTCTCCGCTGCTCCAGATCTTGTATTGCAGTTATTGAGGACAGCAGAGTTACTGGGCTCAGAGTGTCACTAATGGCCTGGGTCTTATCAGTCTCCGTGCTCTCGGATGAATTCTTCAGTTATGCGTCATACACTCATGCTCACATATTAGTATGGAGGACTTTCACTGGTGCCGTAGTAGGATTCCAGACTAATTAATGACTCAAATTTATGTGTATAATTTCTGTGTGTGTGTGGATGGTTGTAAATGGGTGTGTGCGTTTGCACGTGCGTGCTTCTGCCTGTGTGTGTGTGTGTGTGTGTGCGTGCGTGGGTGTGTGCGTGCGTGCGTGGGTGTGTGTGTTTGTGTGTGTGTTTCTGCCTCTGTGTGTGTATGTGTGTATGCACGTGTGCGTGTATGTTTGTGTGCTTGTGTGTATTGCGCTTGTAGGTGCGTGGAGGTGCTGGCTCTTCACACCTCGGACGTGGACGTGAGGGCGGTGGGCGGGGAGACCCCCCTCTACCTGGCCAGTGAGGCCGGCAGCCTGGAGTGTGTCAGACTCCTGCTGGACGCCGGCGCAGACCGCACACACACCACCAACGTAAGTCACCCTCCTGATCACACACATACCACCAACGCAAGTCACCCTCCCGATCACACACATACCACCAACGTAAGTCACCCTCCCCCTGACCGCACACGCACCACCAACGTAAGTCACCCTCCCGATCACACACATACCACCAACGTAAGTCACCCTCCCAATCACACACATACCACCAATGTAAGTCACCCCCCCGATCACACACATACCACCAATGTAAGTCACCTTCTCTCTCAATGTCGCTTTCTTTCCCCTTCTCTTCTCTTCACTTCTCTTCTCTTCTCTTCTCTTCTTTTCTGTCCCCCCTTCTCTTCTCTTCTCTTCTGTCCCCACTTCTCTTCCTGTCCCCTTTCTACACACAAATGAGGGTGGCGGATACATCTTTTTTTCTTTTGGAGTATTTCACTCGGTGCATACGTAATTCTATATACAGTATATACAATATTTGTCCTTATCCTTTACATTATTTGGCTTTTTCAATACCAATTTTTTCCTGCATTCTGCATTCAGCTCTTGCGTTTTCCCTTCCCACACACACCAGCAATGTCAAACCTTGCACCCCCCCCCCCCCCCCTCAACGTAAGTCACCTCCCCATCCCCCCCTGTCCTCACCTCCCCAGCGTAAGCCATCTCTACATCACCCCCTGTCCTCAACTCTCCACCTCCCTATTCGCTCCCTGTCCTTCCCACACACACCACCAACATAAGTCTTCTCAGCGCCCCCTTTCAAAGTCACCTCCCTGCCACCAGCTCTAACACCCCCCCAAACATACCCCCTCCTCCATGGTTCCTTCCTCATTTAGCCATCCCCACACACCAGTGACTCTATACAGTCTATTCTGCATGCCACCAGAGTACAGTAAGTAAATCCCCCGCCACACCCTTTTCCCACAGCGAGGTGCTGTCCCACAATGCACCACAGCCCACTATGCCCGGGTGGTCCGCTGCCCTGCCCACTCTATATCATCCTCTCTCCTCCCCTCCCATTGCCCTGTGCTGCAGTAAATCTTCAGTAAATTCCCCAGTTTACCCCGCTGACCCTGTTTCTAAGTTCTGTGTTTGACACCCCCGCACCACCTCGCCACATCCCCACCTCCCCCCTCCACCCCCTCGACCTTCTCCACAAAGTACCCCATAATAATCAAATCGCCTGTTCGGCAGCTGTTGCCATGGGAACTGTGGCAGTGGGCCCACTCGGCACAGTTGTTGAGTGTGTGTGTGTGCGTGAGTGCGTGCGTGTGCGTGCGTTTGTGTGTGCGTGCGTGTGTGCATGTGGTATGTGTTGTGTGTGTTTCGTTGCAGTGTGTATATTGCGTTGTAGTGTGTGCGTGCCAGAGCGTGGTTGTTGCTGCTGTGCTCTGAGTGTAATGGCACCCTCTACTTTAGCAAGAGTCTTGATTAGCCTCGCTGAGTAGTGTAATGGCATTTGATTTCTCTGGCTGGGTCTTTGCTCGCGCGTTTGGGATTTTGTTTGTGTGTATTTGTGTGTCTCATCAAAGTCATTTGTCTGCCTTCTGCTCTCTGTTGTTGGAGTGTAATCTTGTTAGTCCCGTGTGTGTGACTCCATACAATATGCTCTGCCCAGGGGGCGCTGGTGTGTTTGTGTTTGTGTGTGTGTGTGTGTGTGTGTGTGTGTATGTGTGTGTAGTGTATAGTGCGTGTGTGCAATTACACAATTGGTGTACTTGAGTACAGTGTGTCTTTGTATCTTTGTATGAGAGAGAGAGAGAGAGAGAGAGAGAGAGTGTGTGTGTGTGTGTGTGTGTGTGTGTGTGTGTGTGTGTGTGTGTGTGTGTGTGTGTGTGTGTGTGTGTGTGTGTGTGTGTGTGTGTGTGTGTGTGTGTGTGTGTGTGTGTGTGTGTGTGTGTGTGTGTGTGTTACATAATTGACACACATGTTTGTGTGAAGTGTGTGTGTTTCTGTCTGTGTGTTTATGCCAGGTCATTACGTGTGTGTGTTGATGTTGATAGTTTTTCGGTGCTCTCCCCCCTCCTCCAGGACGGCTGCTCAGCTCTGCATGCGGCGGTCGGCTCGGGCCACGTGGGCACACTTCAGCTGCTGCTGTGCCACCCGGGGGCCAACCAACACCAACACCACCACCACCACCACCCCCAGAGCCCTACTGCCCCCCACTCCCCCCCTCATGCCCACCCCCACGCCCCCTCTCACCCCCACCTCCACCCCCTGCAGCCCCTCGCCTCCCTCCTCAA
>NC_085860.1:13543222-13568222 GCF_034702125.1 Engraulis encrasicolus
TACAGGGTATTGGTTACAGTCCCTGGAGCAATGTGGGGTCAGAATGCATGTAAAGTATGAATGTGGGTCGTAGATACTGTATCATCAGAGACAGAATAGTTGTAGACTAATTTTGCAAAGATCAAGTAATGACTACCGTCCATCTTCACTCAAACATGTAGTACACTGTTGGATTTGTTCTTATTCTATTTATCTCTCTCTCTCTCTCTCTCTCTCTCTCCCTCTCTCTCTCTCTCTCCCTCCCTGTATCTGTATCGTTCTCTCTCTCTCTCTCTCTCTCTCTCTCTCTCTCTCTACCTCTCTCCACCTCTCTCTACCTCCCCCCACCTCTCTCTCTCTCTCTCTCTCTCTCTCTCTCTCTCTCTCTCTCTCTCTCTCTCTCTCTCTCTCTCTCTCTCTCTCTCTCCCTCCCCCCCCACCTCTCTCTCTCTATCTCTCTCTCTCTCCCCCTCCCTCTCTCTCTCTCCCCCCCCCCTCTCTCTCCCTCGTCCTATTGTTGTCTTCAGGGTTCCTGGTGCCGGTGCGTGAGTCCTGTGTGTCTGGTCGTGTAGTAGTACTGCTGGAGGGCCTGGAGAGGGCGCCGTCTCTGAGTGAGCTGCTGGGAGACCTGTGTCAGGCTCTGGAGAACCGCGGAGCCATCTGCTCCCTCTCACCTCAGCACGGTCAGAACACGCACGCACGCACGCACGCACACACACACACACACACACACACACACACACTCTACAAATAAATACAGTCCACACATATTGTATGCATACAGACATACAGACGTACCACACACACACACACACACACACACACACACACACACACACACACACACACACACACAACTTGATAATGTGTTGAATTCAATACAGTAGATCGACTCTTTCACTATGTATAGGCTACCTGGATGTTAATTTAACAAAAGTACAGCTAACACACACTGTAGAGTAGTAAGTGGATAAATGGGTGATGTTTCTCTTTCAGTAAATGTTGTAGTGCCGATAAGCAGAATGCTGTGAGGTGCTTTGGGAACGGAAAATATACTCTTGAGTGTCGTTATCAGTGATGTCTTTTCTCTCTGTAATCTGTTTTCCTATAAGCTAGTGTTTCTTGGCCAGTCAAGTGTAGTATATCTATGTAGTACATCTAGCTCCAGTTTGTGAATATGTGAGCCTTTAAACACCTCACACTCTTACCCAGGGACTGGGTCAAAAAATCAGGCCAGACATTTTCAGCCAAGACCGGATCGCCAGGCATTGAGAGAGTCAATGAAGCCTGTGACGATATTTTAGTCAGCTATTACGTGCTATTTTCACCACAATGGCCAAAACAAACATTTAAATCTGACTGAGAGGTCAGCTGTAGTAGCATGAGGATTGATATCACTACATTGAGGGGAGGACCAGACCGAAATCATCAACAGTCCACCGGGCGAATGCCCTGTATGTCTTATGGCCTATCCAGCCATGCTCTAACCGTGTTGATGTTGCACCATGTTCTCTTCTGGTCAGTAGGTCAGGACGGGCTGTACTACTTCCAGGAGGGTGCCTACCTGATTGGCTCCCTGGCCAAGCCCCGCCTCCAGGGGGCGGAGCTGCACCTGCAGCAGCATTTCCGCTGGGTGCAGCTGCGCTGGGACTCGGAGCCGCTGCACGGCCTCCTGGGGCGGCACCTGCGCCGCAAGCTCCTCCACAAGGTGTGTGTGCGTGCATACGTGTGTTTGCCGTGCATGTGTGTGTGTATGTGTTTGTTTGTGTGTGTATGCATGCGTCCGTGCGTGTGTGTATGTGTGCATATGCGCATCTGTTAGTGTGTGCGTGCGTGGGTGTGTGTGTGTCCACAAGGTGAGCACATGCAGAGTACCCTGCCAGGGAAGCTGACATAGGGAGCAAGCTCCTCCACAAGGTGTGTGTGTGTTTGTGTGTGCGTGTGCGTGCGTGCGTTTGCCATGCAAGTGTGTATGCGTGCGTACATGTATATGATCGTGTGTTTGTGTGTGGGTGTGTGGGTGTGTGTGTCCACAAGGTGAGCACATGCAGAGTACCCTGCCAGGGAAGCTGACATAGGGAGGACAAAAGAATAATTAACCCGGGGCCCAGGGAAAGGGTGGGGCACAGAATTGGGTCCTCATTACATTGCATGTATCAGGTGGGGGCCTTTTCAGTTGACTTTGTCCTGGGCCCAGCCAAAGCTGTCAGCTTCCCTGCATCCTGCTACACGTCTGCAAGGACACTCAGTACACACTTTGGGAAACAGCACTATCAGCTCTGCACATACGCATGACGACATATCAACATCTTTTTTAAGTCGGTCTGGATAAAGGTTTTTGCAAAGATAAATAAGCATGAACATGCCAACTGGTTTGTACACTTCAAGCTTGTCTTCAATTGTTGTTTTTCATATCTTTGTTTTTTTCATATCTTATTTTTGATACCTTATCGAAAACCTTTTTTTTCAACAATGTTTTTGTTTAGTCATCATGCTCGTGTGCTGATCGGATAGTGTCACGTTTGTGTACTGACAGACACCTCACTGCATATAGCCTTCCCCACCAGGGGGCGCCATTCTGCCATGTCATAAACACAGCAGCACAGCTCTGCCCTAATTGCCAAGGCTAAGTGCCATAACTATTTGAGCACAAATATAAAAAATGTAAATAGATAAAAAATAATAACTATAATAATATAAAATAATAATAACTGTAATTTGGGCCAGCCATGGCTCAATGGTTAGAGCGCTGACCTTTAGATCAGAGGGTTGTAGGATCAAATCTCACCCTTACCAGCACCTTCGTCCATGACTGAAGTGCCCTTGAGCAAGGCACCTAACCCCACATTGCTCCAGGGACTGTAACCAATACCCTGTGCGTAAATCAATGTAAGTCGCTTTGGATAAAAAGTGTCAGCTAAGTGTGATGTGATGTAATAATGTAATGTAATAACGATATCAAATACCGATAATAACTTTCCAAGGGCAAAATTGCAGCAAAATTTGCAATTGCTGCCTGTTAACTTTTTGTTGCCTTTTCCTTTTCTAACCCTAATCTCCACCACCATGTTGTGTCCAGACCCAAGGGCAGCCGTGGGCTCCAGAGGACCCCCTCCACAGGTCTCTGTCCTGGGTGTGCTCCGTGTGGCAGCAGCTGAACACCTGCCTCTCCCGCCTGGGCACCCCGGAGGCCCTCCTAGGACCCCGCATCTTCCTCTCCTGCCCCGTGGTGCCCGAACACACGCACGCCATCGTCAAGTAAGTCAGTCGCATGCTGCATAGGGTACATCCAGTTGCCTTGAAAACTGAGTATTAAATGGATTATGTGTAAATGTGCTCAACACATTGATATTTATTTGAAAGATGTATTATAAGTAGAGTTATTGTAGAGCTGTTAGAGCATGTTTGGACCTCGAGTACATGCACACCATCGTCAAGTAAGTCTGTGATATCGGCACAATGCAGATGTCAGCTGTCAATTCCCACCTCATACATTTTTCAGAATATGAACAAGGTTTCAAATGCGAATGTCATACATCCAGTCGGCTTGAAAACTGTGTATGTAATGGATTGTGTGTAAATGTGCGGAATACTCGCTACAACACGGATATTGATTTTTAAATAAATGTATGATAATAAAGAGTTGACATGTGTTGACATGTTTGTGTATTTGTGCGGTGTGTGCCCAGGTGGCTGGCTCGTCTATGGAATGCGGTGGTGGTCCCTCGTGTGGAGGATGCGGTGGTTTCCAGGGTAATGGCCAAGAGGTCCTCCGTATCCCAGCGCCGCTCCTCATCCTCCTCCTCCAGCAGCAGTGGCGGTACCAGGAGCCTCAGCCCTGGGCAGCGAGCCGTCCTCAGGGCCGCACTCAACATCCTGCTCAACAAGGCTGTGGTGCAGAGCTGCCCCCTGCCACGCACAGGTAAACCCCCCCTTAACCTCCACGCACAGGTAAACCCCCCCTTAACCTCCACGCACAGGTAAACCCCCCCTTAACCTCCATGCACAGCCCCCCTGCCACGCTCAGGTAAACCCCCCTTAACCTCCACGCACAGGTAAACCCCCCCTTAACCTCCACGCACAGGTAAACCCCCCCTTAACCTCCACGCACAGCCCCCCTGCCACGCACAGGTAAACCCCCCCTTAACCTCCACGCACAGCCCCCCTGCCACGCACAGACCCCCTGCCATGCACAGGTAAAAACCCCCTTAACCTCCACGCACAGGTAAACCCCCCCTTAACCTCCACGCACAGACCCCCTGCCACGCACAGGTAAAGACCTCAACAAGGCTGTGGTGCAGAGCTGCCCCCTGCCACGCTCAGGTAAACCCCCCCCTTAACCTCCACGCACAGACCCCCTGCCATGCACAGGTAAAGACCACAGCCCCGCACTGGTTAAGAATTCAAACCCCCCTATCACTCACAGGTAACGGTCCGTAATCTCCGCGCACAGGTGAAGTCCCCAACCCCCCTTCACCTGCACCTTGGTCTGTGATGTGCACCATCTTTGTGTTATCACCTCCCCATACCTCCCCTCACTACCTCAACTCAAGACAGTAACCATCCCAAACAGTGACATCACCTCTCCATATCTCCCCGCACTTCCTCACCTCAAGACAGTAACCCTCATGTC
This sequence comes from Engraulis encrasicolus, assembly GCF_034702125.1. Lineage (NCBI taxonomy): Eukaryota > Metazoa > Chordata > Actinopteri > Clupeiformes > Engraulidae > Engraulis > Engraulis encrasicolus. Next base: position 13,547,835 of record NC_085860.1, read on the forward strand.
CAAAAGTTAAGCAATAGCACACAGGGCAACAGTTTCAGCAATGTTGCCAGGCAACAGCCTAATTGGCTGGTAATTATCCAATAGGGTGATCATGAGGTTCCCAATGCTGATGAAAGTTCTCTAGATTGAAAAAAAATATGTTGACTTATTAAAATGATGAAATCCCAATCAACATCTGTTAGCAAGGTTGCCTGGCAACAGAGCTCGGTATGTTGCCCAGTGTGTCGTCATGTTCAGTACTCTGTTGTGGAGATAGAGGACCCTGAAGCTGGTGGCTTTATTTATTGATTTGGATGATTTCACAAACAACCCAAAACTTGAAAGAGCAAAGCTTGGTGACTGTTTTTGATAAAAGACCCTGTTACAATGTAATAGTAGTTAGTCAGTAGAGTCGGTATCGTGAATAGAGAACATGTTTTATCCATCAGAATATAGACAGGTCTTTAATATGTAAAATGTTACACACGTATGCAGGGCTGATCTTGATCTCAGGCTTTGAGGCTTGATCTCAGGCTCAAGAGTTTGTTTGCAAGAATAAAATATGATTAGGTTTTTCTTATTTCAAAAAGTGTTACAGGTTCAGGTAAAAGATTCGCTTTGGTTGAGAATATAATGTACTGTATTGAGTACTCAGTACTGTGGAGAGCAAGAATTATGAGGGTGTGGACAGGTCAGTTCAAGAAACGGATGACTTTTACTCTACATTGCCTTATGTGTTCCTCCTTGATTACAAGTGCAATACAAGTGCAGTAGAGGAGCTAATACTTCCATCTGAGGTTGTCCTCTTGTCTGGACTGATGACTGTTGTCTCTACCGTGCTGACGCCTGTCCCTCTCCCTCTCTCTCTCTCGGCTTTGATGTTTTATTCCATGATTGAAACGCAATCCTGCCATGGAATAAAAAAATGATTTGAAGTGTGCAGACTCCTCACTCTAAAATTACTGTCAGCCTTTGTCCTGGACCTCTTCCTGGGATATGTCCAATCTTCACCCTCAACAGAGATTGACAGGCACCTCTCACTGCTCTTGTGTTCCCGTGGTAACAGAGATTGACAGGCACCTGCAGGAGTTCCAGGGAGGGACGTTCCCGCTGTCGTCCATGGGCGGCTCCTGTAAGAAGGCGGGGAGGAAGGGGCGGGACAGCGGCCAGTGGAGACGAGCCAATACCAGCCCTCGCAAGAAGGGAAGTCCCGGCACTGGGTGGAGCTCTGGCGGCTCGCTACGGGAAGGTGGGTGACTTTAGCAATGGGCTTTGGGAAAATGCCTTATTGATGGATTTGGACTGTCTGAATAAATCAGTCATTCACTGTGCCACACTGAATTTACGGTGATGTTATTACACGGTGAGGAAGGTCTCTGAGCCTGAAACATTCACGGGTGAATAAATAAGAAAAAATGTGAAGAGTGCTGAAGTCCTTTACTTCTTCAATTCATTCACTTTATGGGGGTTTCAGCACCCAGTTAAAAACTGTGAAGAACAGGCGACAGCATGAGCACGTCTGTTCCACTTCTCAGGGTTACTGTACCACACTGCACACTGTATCACACCACAAAGACATGTCTGTGTTTTGTGTCTTATAGTATCCGTACATTTGTTCACATCACTCGTTTGTCAGAGTTGGTGTGAGCTGCCATTATTAATATTCATTAAAATATCAGTTTCTTTTCCTCTCTGCTCCTCCTCTCCACAGGTTCTCTCTCCAGCTCAGAGGTTCACCTCATGTCTCCCATCAGCTCCTCCAGGTTAGTAAAAATGTCTTTTGGAATCCCCAGTCTATGATTAAGTATGAAACTCAATTTCACCACAGAATCACATTAGAATTAGATTTAAGTCACTATAGCATAGTGTATTTTTTCCGTCCAGCTGCATGTTTATTAAATTATGATCACATTTCAAAGGGTGAAAAATGAAGAATGACATGTATGTCCAAGATACATTCTAATTTCATAGAAGTGAAAAAATAGATGAACAACATGCTATTTTTTTTGTAATTAAGAGTTAATCTTAAAGGTAAAGTGTGTTACAACTTACATAGTGCTTTCTTGAAGTCAGATACAGTATGAATGGTGCTGAACAGCAAACTGTCTGTAATGCAGTGCCTTGACCAGTAGGTGGGGGTGTGGTCTCAGTTTAGCCCCTCTGCCATGCAGCTGGGTCTTCACTGGTCTGTGTCTATTCAGTACAGTTCATTTTTCTGTTACGTGTGTTCTGTTGTTTCAGTGACACGGCGGGCCTGTCCCTCTGCTCTGATGATGAGACGGACCTCCTAAGGGAACTCCAGACTATGTGCTCCAGCAAGTCAGAGCCGGATATTAGCAAGGTACTCATGGAAGCATTCTTTTGCGACTGCCCACACACCTTGAAAGTCTTTTTTTCTCCAGCTGTTGAAATTTCATAGTTTGTCAGTGCAAGGGTGAGAGCAGGTTGGCACACTGAATTCACACTAAGGTTACCTATGTCTTATTCAGTGTGCGAACCTGCCCTCAGCCATGAACTGTCCACTCACCTGCTTATTTCTCTAAACCAGTGATTCTCAAAGTGTGGTCCGAGGACCACTGGTGGTCCGTGACAGAGCTCAGGTGGTCCGCAAGGGGATTTCTACTTTTCCAAGACAAGCTAGCAGAAGGCTGTATTTGTAACAATATTACAAAGGCTATCAAATCTGAAGTCACATTTTCACCAGACTTGTTATGTGAACAAGTTCAGTTGGCAGGTGGTCCCTGAACATTTTGGGGGGGGGACAAAGCGGAACAATATCCTTGCTTCCACAGTTTTTCAGTGCAAAAGAGAAGTGCAACACTGCTACTTTACGTTATCACCACTTTGTTTTTGGGGGGCTGCTGATGTTAACCAAAATGTCAGCACCCTAAATACAGTAAATAAAGCCTTCATTTAAAGCAGCTGTGGTGAGCTCCTCTTCACTGAAAACCCATGTGAGGATGATGACATGGCATGACCGTTGCCATTAATTGCCAAAATATGTAGTTGTAGAGTGTAATAATGTGATGAGACACCTACTTTTCATTTGATTTGTAGTAGCTGAGCCTGAAAGACAAAGGACAGTGGTCTTTTTGTGAAATTCTGTAATGTGTAGTGTTAAAACTTCAACCTGACACACTTTACATCACACTCTCATGCAAGAAAAAAGCAAATAAAACAGTCTGGGTTTTTTTTTTTCCCCAGATTGCCCACTCCAGGGAGGACTTCATTGTGTTTCCTGGCTCGTCACATGGACAGACGCGGCTGAACAACAACAACAATAACAACCGCAGTGAGCAGGTAGTCCCGTCCCAGGCCCGCGCCACCGCCACCGCCACCGCCACCGCCACTATAGCTGCCCCCAGCAAAGAGTCGCCCTCCTCCAGACCCTCAGGACTTCACATGGTAGGCCAACACCACTGCATCCCCAGCACAATACTCATAGGCCCCGGTTACACATACTGCTAGCACATACTGTATTTGTAGCCTCATGATGCAGGCCGTTCCACCAGTGGCACGCTGTAATAACCATGGAAATTACATAATTACTAGGGCTGTAACGATACACTCAACTCACGGTTGGTTCGTATCATGATTTTTGACCTACGGTTCGATACACCCCACAAATTCACATTTGCCAACATTATAAAATAAAATTATGAATAAAACTGACATTTGATTGGTAGAATAGGTTACAAGAGGCTGCTAATCATTTAAAAAAAGTTGAAATGTAATGCTATTGATGATTTAAAGCGTGAAAGCACCATCACTCCATATCATGTGGTTGTTTTCTGGACTGATGGGGGAAAAAACTTTAAAAGGTCGTGTCACGATACTGACTCCGTGTATTGCGATACAGTTCAGTATATATACTCTGTGTATCACGATTTCTCGGTTCGATACAATATTGTTACAGCCCTATTCATTCCCATAGTATTACTCTACTATGACATAACACAGGGCCTTTAGTAGTGCACTGTGGCTCAGTCATTGCCATTCTGGTATTAGGCATTTCATAACGCCGTGTTTTAACGGGTTAAAAAGCTTATTTTGTTTAAAAAATGTTGACATATTTTGATCTCATTCACACGACACAGCACATGATTTTGAAAAAAAAACACCATGGTGACAGGTGTGTTTTAGAAATCACTTTTTAGGAAGGTAGTTTATGTGCAAACAAAAGGTCCAAGTGGATAAAAAGTATGCGTTTTCAAGAATATCAATATGTACACTGTATGTAAACAGGGTCATAGTGACCCTGTGTGTGGCTTTTATTTCCGTAAGGATGCTGCTGTCACAGAAGCTATACAGGGGTCAGTTTCTCGAAAGCGTCTTTGCTATTGTCGTTAGCAAAGTCCTTCGTACGAGCGACTCAACTCTCTCTCGACAGCAAAGCTCACCACTAAATCCAAGGGAACGGTAAGACGTCTAAGACGGTTAGCAATGACAAGAATCGAGAAACGGACCCCAGGCCTGACCTTATTCTAAGTACCAGGGCTTGACAGTAACTTTTTCTCTTGCTGGCCATTGTGGCTAGTGGTTTTCCCGAGTCACTAGCCATCCAGCTGTTCTACTCGCCACAAATTTGATTTGATTTGAAATTCAATTTTTTTTTTTATCATGACATTGTACATCTAACCTCAGAAAATTAGTTGCTTAAAAGCAAGAAGATGAGTGCATGAGTTTCTACATGGAAATAAAACAAGCAAATAGAAACTGAGTAACTGCTTTTTCTTGAACTTAAATACAATTGATACACAGGGACAAAGTGCAGAATATACGCTATTCTGTTCTGTCATACCATAGAATAAGATACCTGCCAAATTGGCTAGTGACACTGAAATTGTTACCAGCCACAGCCAAGTTTTACCAGCATTTGGCCGGTTGGGAGGTGCCAGTGTCGAGCCCTGCTGAGTACGAGTTGAGATCTTTGATGACAAAACACCAAGGCCTCCTGACTGGGTCATGACACCTCTCTCTCTCTCTCTCTCTCTCTCCTGCTCCCTCTCTCATCTGTTCCAGACTGACAGCCGTCTGTCCAAGAGTGCATTGTCCGCTCCAGCTACAGCCAAGTCCAGCAGCGCCTCCTCGATCTCCTCCTCCTCCTCCTCGACCTCCATCCCATCAGCGGTGACGACCCCCGCCACAGCCACCGTGACCCCCCTCACCCCTCAGGGGGAGAGACGGGCCACGCGGCCAAAATCGCAGCTCCCTGTGCCCAGCAGCAGGGGACCTCAGCGAGCCCCTAGTGCCCCCCGAGCAGCCAGCAGCAGCAGCAGCAGCAGTAGTAGTATGTCCTCCCCCCACCATGGCCAGAGTGCCGCCAGCCCCCGACCCCCCAGCAAAGCCCCCTCCTCCTCCTCCTCCTCCTCCTCCTCCTCCTCCTCCTCCTCCAGCAGCAGCAGAGCAAGGCAGGCTCAGCCCTCCTCTACACCAACCTCCTCCTCCTCCACCTCCTCCAACAACAACAACGCCCCAACAAACAACAATAACAACAACAACGCCCTCAGCCAATCAGCACGCGAGGAAATATGGATCCTGCACCCAAATTTGCATGAAAACTACCACAACCAGGGGTAGATGCATAGACATGATATAGCGTAAACACACGTCTATATAATGTCTATGAGTAGAAGCCTCGACTTAACTCGACCCCAAACCCTGACCCCCTATACTGTACCTTCCTAGCCCCCGAAACAAAAGAGCCCCCAAAATAGTGATGATATCCCTCCATGTTGTGAAGTTAGTTTTCTGACAAGCCTTTTAGTATTTGTACTTGTTATCAGTACTTGTTACACTATATTACATTGTGTACTTGGGGACCATAGTTTTATTATTATTCTATTATACTATTGAAGTATTGAAGTTTTCGTGGACAGATCAGATGAAAACAACGAGAGCAAATAAGCAGGGACATGTCTCACAAAAAAAAGAAATGCTTGAACAGCGTATTTGCCTTTGGGCAAAACAAAATGTTTTGGATCAAAGCAAGAGAAGCTTTTTTGCTGTTAAGTATTTTCAAATATTAAAAAGTGTTTTATGTTTCAATAGTTGCAAGGTTGGTTTAAGTACTGTCGACATTAATCAGGGTTTTACCAAATATGTGTAAATAAGAATTAGGAACTTTAAATGGTATATAGATTTAGTGTATGTGGTATTATTATGCTTGTACAGTATAACTGAAAAGGCAAAAAAACAGGACAAAAATAATATTGTACATGTTTGTAATATGAAAATTTGGTTCTTAACTTTTTTCACTTGTTTCAAAGTGAATGGAATGTGGCAATAAGTATCATGATTGCAAACACAGGACATTTTATTTTGTTTAGACTGTAAGCCATACATATAGCTTATCTCTGTGTCTCTACCTAGGCCAGTGCTGGCCCTAGGTGATCAGGAGTGAAGCTCCACTTCAAGGCAAACACAGCAAGCTTTTCTTGTTTTGTTTTTCTTCTTTTCCTGTTTCTTTAACTGACCTTAATTTTTCCACTCACCCTTTTTCTTTTGTTACCTTTTTCCCGCCAACCAGTATTTCTCTCTCAGTGGCCATTGTCTATATGTACAGAAGAAGAAGAGACTTTAGTCAACCTTTGGTGTTGAACTGTATGATAGGTGACATTACAGAAACATGCCCTGCTTCCTTCAAGCACAACCATTAAAAAATGCACTGTTACTCCCAACACCACTTCTGTGTCTGTTTCTTTGTAGGTTTTTTTTTTTTAAACTTTATTTATGATAGGACAGTGAAGGTGTTGACAGGAAGTGAGTGGGGAGAGAGAGACGGGTAAGGGCCGGCAAAGGACCGGGCCGGGAATCGAACCCGGGTCAGCCGCATGGTAGATGAGTGCCCTACCGTTTGGCCACGGCAGGGCCTGTCTGTTTCTTTGTAACATAGTGAAAGCGAAGTGAAAGCCTAATTGGGAAACTCCAACTCCCACTATGACACAGCACTCCATGTCACAGTGCTCACTGCACACACCAAAATTGCAGTTATGCCTCACCCATGCAAGGGGGCAGCCCCCAATGGCATCCCAAGGGAGCAGTGCGGAGGGACAGTACCATGCTCAGGGTACCTCAGTCATGGAGAGCACTGGTTAATTACTACCCCCACCAATCTGGCAGGTCGGGAGTTGGACCAGCAACCTTTGGGATATAAGTCTGACACCCTAATCGCTTACCCATGACTGCAGCATACAGTAGCAACCATATCACGAGAAACTCATCTCTTTTTTAAATCACTTTAATGGAAAACAATTTGATTGCAGAAATCATTTCCTCAGGAAAAATACATATATTATACTATTTTGATAACATCTTCCTATGAATACACTCTCCCCCCCACACACACATATAATAGCTTACAAGTTTGGTCATATTGTTGTGACATCTTTGAGTTCACTTCAACATTAATTGCCAGCTTTACATTCTGCGAAAGGCATGGCACTTTGTACATTTCAATTAGTGACCATCATATTTCTTATTTCATTTTTTTGTGTTCATAAAAAAGGTCATAAGGCCGATGAATTAAAATGTTTAAAAAGACTGTGCTGATTTGTTAAGACTATGAGTCAGAATGAAGCTTCAGATAGACTGTCTTGGTGGCTTGATCAGTCAAGCTTGACCACTGATTTTTAAAAATGGGGAAAGTCAACTGTTTACACAGACAGACATCGCTTTACCAACACGATTGGAATGCCACTGCCTGATGCGTCTCTTCAGATTACAGTAGGGAAAGGCCAAGGAGGTATTTAAATATCTGCTACTGTGGACGGACGGACAGTCTTAATGATATCAACCTGAGACTAAACTGGATTACATACGCACGGTGAGTATGACAAGTACACAGTGAGCATCGCTCACCAATAGCAGGCCTGTCCACATACCTGGCACGGCTTGACATTAACTTTTTTTTTTGCTCACCTCTAAGTGCAAAAAAATCCTGCACACTGTCCATTCCACCAGCAAACTTCAATACAATGTTTCGGAGAAGGTCGGATGACCGAAACGTTGTATTGAAGTTTGTTGGTGGAATGGACAGTGTGCAGGATTTCTTTATACTTGAATGACAACCCAACTGGGATAAGCACCTGCCCAACTACAGAGGTGTGCAAAAGCGTCTTCTTGAACTGTTTTAGCTCACCTCCAGCATGTGGCTGATGGCAGATGGGCCAGTTTCAAGCCCTGATACCTGGGGTCAATCCTACCTGTACATAGAACGTCATTGCTGTTCCTGTGTATTTAATTAAAGATAAATGCCCATGATCTGCCATTTAAAAAATGCCATTTTCACCTGTCGATACAATGAGATACCTTTTTTTTTTAAATCAACAAAATCGCTTCAATGAACACAAGCAGCTGAGACAAATAACACTTAATTTACAAAGATAACCTTGACACAACCACAATGCGAGGCTTCAGTCAAGGCACAGTACACTAACCAAAAATCAGTAACACTTTACAATAGGGTTCACATGTTCGCTACTAAGAAGGATATGGATATTTGGATATTTTTGAAAACGCGTTTTGAAAACACATTTTAAAACTCTGTTTTAAAAATATCCCATTTAGAGGGCTATAACGCCCCTGTCATTTTTATTTTTATCCACATGTTGTGTTTATAGTATGTAAAATAAAATAAAATTCCGCATTTGAAAATATCTGTATAAGTGTATGTGTAACCAGCGCCTAATATGTGATTTCTTACTCTCTGTGTAAGGGACATAATAGACATATTTTAAAGGCCTTCTAGGTCCTTATTTTGATTATTTAAATAATAAAGGCCTTATTGGGAGTGAAAAGGAAATTTGTGAATTCACGCCTGAAAAGTGATTGATTTTGCTTGACACATCGGTGTCAATCACAAGGCCTGGGGAAAATGAGTTTCACACCCCTGGCTTAACATGTCATAAGTCACTTATACAAACAGACATGCTTTACATTAGCCTGGTCCTGACTCCTGACCATCCCATAATACTACCATTTCATTTACAGTAACCAGACTATGTATGGAGCCAATCTTTTGGCTGAAGTACGTAGGATGGCGCGCGAGGCTAGTTTTACATGTATCAACTGAAATTTTCGTGGCTAACCTGTGAACCTTAAAATAAAGTATTATCTAAAAACGTCCATAAAGTGTCTGGTTTTGGAGGGGCAGACTATACAGAAAAATATATAATGCTAAAAAACACATAAGGTGCAGGAGGAAAAAAACGTTTTGTTGTTTCTGTAAAAACTAGTTAAGTACCTTGTGGTTTTTTGTTTGTTTTTGCATAGACCTCAATAGAAAGGCTGAGGCAGATGACTTGATGTCCTTGGTCTGGAAAAAAAGCGCCCCATCCCTGTTGTCTACAGGCAGACAACCCTCACACAAATAAAAAAGAGAGAGATTGTTCGTAAGACACTTGAAATCAGAGCAGTACCTATAAGACTCCGCTGAGATATGGATGAAGAATTGAGCTGTGCTTTTGTCATCGCTAGCTAATCCAGCCAGCCCTACTGAGTCTCTGGCAGGGGAGGGCAGCAGGAAAGGAGGAGGCAGGGGAAAGGAGCGGAACTCATTTAGTCCCACCGTCTGGCCATCTCATCCATCCATCCATCCACCATCCATACGTCCATACATCCATCCATACACATCACATCCATCCAATCATTCATCCATCCATTCATCCATCCATCCATCCACTCATCCATACATGCATACACACATCGCATCCATTCATTCATTCATTGATCCATCTGTCCATTCGTAGATCTATGCAGAAACCTTTCCATCCATCCATCCATCCATCCATCGCTTCTCCATCTCCCCCAGTGTCTCTTGTTGGATTGCTGTGCGGTATTCCATATCCTCCACCTCCTCATAACCTCGTATCCTGTATCTCGTCCTCCGCCTCCTCCTCCAGGGTGGAGGCCACTGCGCTGATCTTGGTCTGTGGTACCCTCATGCTGGAGTTGCGGCGTGGGAAGAGCTTGAGGCGATCGGTCGGGCTCATCGCCTGCTTCAGGTGGCTCGTCTCGTTCAGAAGCTTCTGGATCGAGTCGAATGTCTTGCCCGTGTTCTGGTCCAGCAGCTGAAATGGGAACGAGACAAGAAGAGGGAACTGAGTGCAGTATTTTACAGTGTTACATTACATAACATTACACTTACGGAGCTGGCGCTTTTTTATCCAAAACGATTTACAGTTATTACAGGCTATTGGTTACAGTCCCTGGAGCAATGTGGGGTTAGGTTCCTTGCTCAAGGGCACCTCAGCCATGGATGTAAGCTTAGGGAGAGGTAAAGGCAGGATTCAAACATGTAACCCTGTGCTCTACAGTCCAACTCCCTGATCATTATAATACATCTGGCCAATTTTTATCACATATACTGTACAGAGCTATAATATGTAGGCGAAAGCTTGCAGGGAAACGACAGACTAGTTGACATCATAACGTACAGGAAGATATCAGGAAGATACCAGATAGCTGGTCTTAGAATCCTGAGGTTGCAGGTTCAAATCCCACACCATCCATTGCTGAGGTTTCCTTGGACAAGTCACCTAACCCTCAGGGACTGTAGCCCATACCCTGTAACCCATACCCTGTAACCCATACCCTGTAGCCCATACCCTGTAACCCATACCCTGTAACCCATACCCTGTAGCCCATACCCTGTTACCCATACCCTGTAATAGTCATTTTGGGTAAGTGTCAGCCAAGTGTAAATGTAATGTAAAGCTGTGAGGATACGTACTGTTGCACTGATGTTTGGTGTGTGTGTCCGGTTTGTTTGTTTGTGTTTTGATGGAAAATAATTGAAATACATTAACAAAATAAAAAGATTTCTAGTAGAACATGGACAAAACAATCTGTCTCCACCCCTTGAGATTAAAGATTCCCTCAATGTAATTTCATTGTTCCATTACCACACAGTAGCTGCAGGCACATACAGTAGGCAAATAAAATCAATCTGGATCACATGATGTAGTGCAAATCATTCATTGTCTTTCAAAATGAAATTGGGAGGATTCGAGGACTACACACTGCCAATAAGCTCCAAAAAAATAAACTTATTATTTAAAAAGCAATGTTTCGACCACTCAATAGTAGATTTACATTCCCACTGTTTACTGGATGTTTCATGACACACCGCGATTCGTGACTGAAAAATGACATTCATTCATACTGCTCCATGAAATGTGATTCAGGAAAATTGCAGAACCGAAGACACTCAACAATACACATCAACATCAATAAAAATCAATAAATCATTTTCAGTCTGTGATCTAATAATATCATCAAACAGAGGTGAGTCATGCAAAAGCTTTTAAGCACTCAAGAAATGCTTGCTTGATGCTTTGAGCTGCACTCAGCCAAACACCCACATTTTAGACTTTAATCCTTTAACGCAGAGTCTATATAATTAACTTCTCTCTTTCAACTTTATTTGGACAGGACAGTGAAGAGTGGTACAGGAAATGAGGGGGAGAGAGAGACGGGGGGGTTTCGGGAAATGACCTCTGGTCGGGAATCGAACCCCTGTCCCTGGCGTAACAGTGCTGTGCCCTACCATTTGAGCCACGGCAGGGCCACCTATGTTATAAACTTACTGTCACCAAAATTGTGATTACTTAAAGTGATACTGTCCCATTTTTGGAAATTTATTTTACACCTCCCCTATAGTTAAATAATAGGGTTTTACCGTTCTCCTGTACTTTCAACCGTTCTCTGGGTAGGGCATTGCAAATTTTAACTACAAGTTAGTAGTTAACATTGAGTTCTATGAGACCAGTTAGCCACCAGCTGGTCTCATAGGACTCAATGTTAACTGCTAGCCTGGAGGTAAAATTTGCACTGCCATACTCAGAGAACGGCTGAAAGTTCAGGAGAAAGGTAAAACTCAACCATTTAACTCAAGGGGAGGTTTAATATGAGCTTATTTCCAAAAATGGGACCGTATCACTTTAAGGCTCTCAGTAATGTCATAGCAATGTTGTTATAATGTAGATTGCTCTGGGCAAAGAGCCTACCACATCTCTGTTATGGGTAAGCATTGGGTCTTCTTCTTCCTCATATCCAGTCATACCTAGTTAACATCCTCAAAACAAACATCGAGATGGCGTGGAGGCCACAAGACGGACACACACATGACGCTAATCATCATGATTTGATCACGTTATGAGACGAGATAGGCATCCGTCAAATGCTACACGTGAATGCATTAAAAACACACATGGTCAAAGCAACAACAGGCCCGGAGAATGTGGAATGTCAGCAGTGGGCAGTACCAGATGTCCCGGAGGAAAAGGGCGGGTCTGTTTTGTAGGAACAACAACTGAAATGTCAGTGAAACTAAAAGACTTCACATGTTTTGTGTTTGTCACTCAGAGCCATACGGGCACGCGGGAAAAGGCTAGAGGGAGGAGGGCAGGAAGCTGTGCAGAGTAAAGCAAGGAGCATGGTAAGTGGGGCAAGGGCCTGGGCAAAGTAGGGTACAGCAGGTAGCTGGGGCAAGGGCCTGGGCAAAATAGGGTACAGCAGGGTAAATAGGACAAGGACCTGGGCAAAATAGGGTACAGCAGGGTAAATAGGACAAGGACCTGGGCAAAATAGGGTACAGCAGGGTAAATAGGACAAGGGCCTGGGCAAAATAGGGTACAGCAGGGTAAATAGGACAAGGGCCTGGGCAAAATAGGGTACAGCAGGGTAAATAGGACAAGGGCCTGGGCAAAATAGGGTACAGCAGGGGGAATAGGACAAGGACCTGGGCAAAATAGGGTACAGCAGGTAGCTGGGCATAGTAGGGTAGCGTAGGATTTATTTATTTCTCCTTTATTTTGCTAGGGCAGTCACATTGAGGCTGTTTCCTCTTTTCCAAGTGAGCCCTAGATAGGATATTATGTTTGTAAAAATTCCCATTCATCCAGGGCATCTAAGCAACAGACGTTTAGTTGTAGGCACATGGACTTCATTTTGGAGTTTAAAGATGGTTCGTCCCTTCAAGACTTCGAGACTTTTTTTTGTTCTAATTCAGGGTATTTCTGAAAATAGGGGCCCACAACAGTGCAGGGCCAACCAGGGAAAGCCTGCTATGCCAGGTGGCCAGTCCATCCCTGCTCAGACCTGAAGAAGTCTAAACGTCTTCAATATCCAAAAAAGAAGTCCAGTTTTCTACAACTCAAGCCTTACTTTAGACTTTTTTTGGGGGGGGTTTATGCTTTGATTTGCATTGGACAGTCAGAGGGAATGCCAGGAGATGAGATTGAGAGACGGCACGGAAGCTCATCCCAAAGCGCAAGCCTGAGTTAGGGAGCAAAGAGAGAGCGGTGAGGGGTGGAAAGGCGATGACGCCTCAAACCACACCTCCCCCACGAGAAATTCCGTAGGTGGTCCTCCAGACCATATTTCACTTGTGATATGAAGTATTTCTCAAAGTGAAGTGTCCTAGCCTTGCGAGGATGAGTAACGTCCATTGCTGATTTCACCAAAGAGTATCCAATAACAAGCTCCAAGTGTAATTAATAATTGGGTACTCTCGCGAAAAATGGGCGTTACTCGTCCTATCAAGGCTAGGACACTTCACTTTGAGAAATAGACCATTTCCCAATGTCAAGTGTTCTTGAAAGTGTGTGAAACACCTAGTGATTGGATACTCCGCAGAGTTCACCAAAGAGTATACAATCACTGGGTGATTCACGCCCTACCAAGGCTAGAACACTTGACCTTGGGAAATGGTGATAGTTATGGTCCGGTGTGAACCAGGCAAGCACTCACCAGGAAGGACTGGCACTCCAGCAGTGTCTCCATCCTGTGTTCGGACATGAGGATGGTGCATGTGGAGAAGGAGTCCCTCAGAGTGCTCTTCAAGGCCTTTATGGTGCTGCAGGGCGGAGCAGGCAGGTAGAAACCGGCAGTTAGAAACCGTCAATCACCACATGAACACACTCCAATGAATATCACAAATCACCAAGCCAATATCACCAATACCTGTACCTACCGACCTAAGGCAATCATTGTCATTCCAAATGTTTATTCAGACACACAGATGCCCTTACATACCTTAGCCGTCAATACACAATGTCCTCCAAACATACAAGACATACAGGATATTTCATTTTCGCCTTGCTCTCTTCTCATAGGATGCTTGTCAGAGCTAACCCCATAAGACTTGTAGAGCTTAGACCCATAAGGGGTCAAGAACTCCACACACGAGTTAACTCTATACATAACTCTACCATAAATCTGCCTGGTCTACACTGTGTTGTTATCACATGCATGTATAACTAATAGATCCCAATGGCACATTGCCTCATCTCACCACTGTTTGTATGGTACTGGTATGTACGTAGTGTGCTGACTTGACTTGAATGAAATGTACCGGAGACGGTGAAACCTAGAACATTCTATAGAGCCTAGAAAATCCTATAGGGCCTACAAAATCACCCAGAAAATCCTTTAGAACCTAGAAAATAACTAGAAAATCCTTTAGGACCTAAAAAATCACCTAGAAAATTCTTAAGGACCTAGAAAACGTTGTCATTACATTACATTACACTGCATTTGGCAGACACTTTATAACCAAAGCGACTTACAATCGAAGACATAATCATATGGCTAACATCACTACCAGGTACAAAGTGTTGGAAGAACCTTTTAGAACCCTTTAGAGCCTAGAAACCTATCATACTCACATGGGGTCGAGGTGTGCGCTGGGCTCGTCCAGCAGCAGGATTCGTGACCTTCTGAGTATGGAGCGTGCCAGGCACATCAGCTGCTTGTGGCCGTGGCTCAGCACGTGGCCGCCGTACTCCAACTGGAAGTCCAGCTTGTCAGGGAACTGCTCGATCACAGACTTCAGGCCAACCTACAGCCACAGGGGACAGGGCACACAACAATAACGATAAGAACACAACAGTCAGGGGTAACCCTTTACAAGTGTTATAAATGTGCTGTTACCAGAATGGAAATGACCAAGTCGTAGTGCATTACAAAGGCCCTGTGTTATGTCATAGTAGTAGTGTTGTACTATGGTAGTTAACTTTTCAATGACTATTGAAAATACCATTATGGGGCTATGATGTCACTAAATAACTCAGCTGGGTATAAAACAGGGATCTGCTTATAATAACAGAATCCACTGATCTGTGATTAAGAACATTGCAGCACTGGAGGAATCGAGAGGAGTGAGGGGAAATGTGAGTCTGTTGAGGTCCTTCAGTTTAATGATGTTACAGTGGTTCAGTTTCACTTCAGTGGTTCAGTTTGGCACGACAGGATGTGGAATCAATACAATCAATATCTGCAGGAAATTTTATTTCATTGAGGAGAAGTCGTGTTGACAGTTGAGCGGAGGATAATGTCAGTAATTGAAATAAATAACTCAGCTATTTAAAAAAGAGCCCTGCTTACAGAGTCCAATAACCTCTATTAGAATACCGCAGGACTTAAGAAATTTTCCTCTTTCCTTAGGAAAGTATAGCAGCAGTATAACAACTACTTGTACAGTAAGGAACTTGAGTAGTTCCTAAGAGCTTGCTTAAAAATGGAGTAAAAGCTCACTTACACTTGAGTAGCTCGTAAGAGCATTGGTGTTCCAGGGCAGGGAATGGGACATTACACTACGTTGCATTCGGCAGACGCTTTTCAAACAAAGCAACTTACAATTGAGGACATACCTGTAATCATAGTCAACATCCCTAGCAGATACAAAGTGCACAGGAAATATACAGTACAAGTGCAGATGCTAAGTAGGGTTAGTTTTTAATTTTTTAAAAATTAGCCCGGGGTTCAGTTACTTTTATCACTACATGGATTGCCATAGTCAGGAATATCCAACTCATAGTAACAAGGAGGGCCAGGGGGATTTTATGGTGGACCAAAAATACTATTTTATTCTACTTATTGTTGTACTATAGAGTAGTAGAGTACCGTCGTATAGAGTAGAGTTACTTTATTGATCCTAGGGGGGAAATTAAGGTATATATAGTATAGGAAAGATTTTTCAATGGGTGGATCTGGTTCTCAGCTTCTGCTGTTAATCGAGTGGGGTTGGCATGGAATTAGCATGGGGTTGGTGTGAGCTGGCATTGGATGGGGGTAGGGTTCTTCTTCTTCTTTGGGTTATTGGCGGGTTATGCTTTGCTTCGCATACCGCCATGTGGGTAGGGTTAGTGTGGGGTTACATTGGGTTGGCATGGGGGTTGGTATAGAGTTGGCATGGTGTGGGGGTGCTGTTGCATTGGAATTGGTGGTGGTGGTGGAGGGGGGGTATCCATAAGATAAGGGTCAGTGGCACAGTGCAAAGGGGCACCAACATTTTTGGCCAGTGAGGGGGCACCACAAGACACAAACTTAACAAAATTTGTTTATAAAGGGGGCACCGCATCAGTGAGGTATTGTGCTCGGGGGCACCACATTGGCTTAATACAGTCCTGGCTGAACCCACCTCCTCCGTGACCTTCCACAGCTCCTCGTCACTATGACGACCGTACGGGTCCAGATTCATACGGAAACTTCCAGTGAAGATAAACACTTTCTGTCAGGGAGACAAAAATGTATCGAATGAGTGACCACACAAGATGCAATGGACTGACATTACATGGAAAAAAGTAACATTTGTTGGAGTTCACCGAAGTCATTTCTACAAATAAAAATATAAAAATATACATGTAGCTGCAAGCAGTGGTGTGGGGTCAAGCATATGGCTTTGGGACATGGCATTTGTTTTCTGAATCACATTCCCATGCATGATTCATGTGTGGCATATGTGGCCTTGCTCAGATAATGTCCTCATTTCCTGTTTGGTGATGTCATCATACATTTTTGTGCTGTGACACATGCATGTTTTTGCTGCGTTTAACGTCCTCAAGAATTTAAACCTTAAAGAACAGCGTCAATAGTTTGAATTCTCGTCAATGATGGACACCTCCATTGGTGTCAAGTTTGTAGTCATTTTTTGTAATCGGCTCACTTGTTGGGCATCCAGTAGGAAATGCGCTTCCTGATACATGAGAATGAAATAACATCCTGCTAGCCGCCAGCTCTGCCTCCACTTTCGGTTGACTATGACACGCAAATATTCACTGCTGCCCAAACATGTGCATGGTATTTGATCCAGAGGTCATCTCTCTGGGTCAGCCACTACTATACATTCTCTCCATACAGTAGGATGCATCATACCTTCGTCGGATTTGGCTGGCCAGTGTGTTCAATATGAATGCGAAAAAGTACATGAAAACTGAACGAAAAAAAAAATTGAATGTGTCTCATCATTAAATTGCATTATTGTACCTGTATTGCCTCACTGACTCTTTCAAGATGGCTGACTTTCAAGATGGCCAAATTTTTGTTTGCGTGATAACTTTGAAACGGGCAGACAGACGCTTTACACCACACAATGTGGGAGTGTCGTGATTATATTGTGTAGGTGTAGCTGCGGGATGACGTCGAAAGCTTGTCTACTATAATATGTGTGTGTCGTGATCATATTGCGTTGGTGTACCTGCGGGATGACGCCGAAAGCTCTCCTCCAGACCTTGAGGGGCATGTTGTTCCAGGAAACGTCGTCAATGAGGACCTCTCCGTCTGTGTCGGCCAATCGCAGCAGCCCGTTGAACAGGGTGCTCTTCCCTGACCCCGTCCTGCCCAGGAGACCCATCTGACAGGCACATTCATACGAAAGCACGCGCCCACACACACACACAGACACACACACACACACACACACACACACACACACACACACACACACACACATGCAATGAAGAAACACACACACACACACACACACACACACACACACACACACACACACACACATACACATACACAATAAAGAAATGAAAAACCTGTACGCAAGCACACACACTCAATAAAAAAAATAAAAAAATAATAAAAAAAATTCACACACATTTCATCCATGTAACATTTCTGCACCCGTCCTCTGCCACTGGTCCCCATTCATCATCACTGCAGAGTCAGTTTCCTTTAGTTCTGCTGCCAAGCCAAGCAGACTCCACCCCATCATAATAACCCTGTGACCCACTGACTGGTTTCTGCTGAGTTAATGACTACGTATATTACAAAAACAATGTCACATATTAATTTCTGAAAACAGGAATAATCCATCCTCTATGTGTGTCTGTGTCTCTCTCTTTCTCTGTCTTTCTCTCTCTCTCTCTCTCTCTCTCTCTCTCTCTCTCTCTCTCTCTCTCTCTGTGGAAAAGAACATTGGCATCCCACTGGCATAGAGCAAACCGCTTTAAAGATCAACAACATAAAAACGTCATCATACTGGCGAAAGCAGAACACTTTCATTTAATTTGTGTATTGACGGGCCTCAATATTTCCTCTGTATAACAGAGAAAAGACAAAGAGAAGGCTTTCCCCCTCCCCTCTCCTCTGTATGTCAGAAACGGGCCATGGCTAGGCATAAGCAAAATAGGCAGTGCTTAGAGCCTCAACCACTTTGCCCCAAAAATTGGGGCCTCCTATAGATTGACTGAAAAACATCATGACAAAATTACACTACAAAACATATTTATTAGTTATCAAAAGGCCCATCATTTTCTAATGTGAATTACATTACTCAATCCCGGCAAACTAAATGTTATTAGTATATTAATATTATTATTGTTATCATTATTATTATTTAATTATTTAATTATGAGGGGGGCTCCTGACCAGTTATGCATAGGGCCTCCGAAACCCTAGCAGCGGTATGTCGTCCTGTGCTGGTGGGTGCATGCTTCATCCATTAGCCTGAAGTGCTAATAGAGGCTAATGGTCTCATGAGTGAGCGCACTTGCGGTTAGCCGTGGAGCCGAGTGCCGCTAGTCCCGCATGGGTTCATTACAGCAGGGGGAAATTACACTAGCCTTAATGATGGGCCCTGAAGGAAATCGGCTCTAAGCATATCTCTCGTTCTCTCTGTCTCTCTTTCTCTCTCTCTCTCTCTCTTGCTCAATCTCTCTCTCTTGCTCTCTCTCTCTCCCAGTGCGTCACATCGACCGCACACAGGACTGAAATGTTGCTGAGAGCAGGCACTTAATGACCGATTCATTTACCTCTCTGTACGTGCGTACAATAGCCCTTCCCGACCCTCCACCAGACAGACAGACAGAGCCTGCTGCTAGCCCACTGGAGAAGCGTAAACAAAACAATGCTAGCCATGATGAAGCAGGGGCACAAATAAACCTTCATGTCCAATCCAAACCAAGCATGTGAGTCACCCAGAGCAAACGAGTACAGAGTACACCCTTTCACATATTAACCATTACGCCCATATCCCAAAGGACCACTATTCATCTACTCTCTACGCCCACACACATATTCTTCTTCAATGACATAACTTCATACCATTTACAAGAAGGACACCTGTGTTTGTGTACAAGGAGGCTGTAGTACAATGGATATGGATACTGCCTGAGAAGATGGATGGTGTAGTTTTGCAAACATATTTATTTGGAGATCTCTTTTAAGTCAGCTGTGCAGGTGTGGCCTTTTGGGAGTTTGTCTAGGGATCAGAAGTCATTAGGGAGTTGGTCTAGGAACCAGAAGGTTGTCAGTTCAAACCCCACCCTTACTCGTGGGAAGAATTTGTGTGGTCTCCCTACACCTTCATTACATTACACTGACACTACATTTTATTACACTTAGCGGACACTTTTATCCAAAGCGATTTTCAGTTATTTTAAAGGGTATTACCCCTCCACGGGCAATGAGAGGTGTTATATGATGGCCTGTGATCCACTGACTTTGTAATACACGTATCCATTTGCCAAGCAATGTCACATATTAATGTCACAAATTCTTTTTTTTTTAGTTTAATTCAGGTTGACCTACCCTCTGTCCACCCTCCACGGAGAAGGAGAGGTCTTTGATGATGGTCTGGCCTCCCTCTGTGTACTTGACGGAGAGCTTCTGGGCGTCCAGTTGGCCGCGGTGGGGCCAAGCGTTGTAGGCCAAGGCGTCCACGTTCTCGATGACCAGGCCGGGGCTCTTGTTCTTCTTGCTCTTGCCGCCGCCCCCGCCGGGGTCTTTAAAGGAGCCCAGGCCGTCTGGTTTAGGCTCCTCCGACGGCAGGTCGATGAACTTGAAGACTCGGTCCACGGAACGCATCTGGATTTAGAACAAAGTCATGTGGATACGTGGTTTAGAGTTTGTGTGTACAGTACATACAAGTGTGTAAGTGTGTGTGTGTGTGTTTGTGATGGGGGAATTGGGAGGCAATGGTGTGTGTGTTTGTGTGTGTGTGTGTGTGTGTGTGTGTGTGTGTGTGTGTGTGTGTGTGTGTGTGTGTGTGTGTGTGTGTGTGTGTGTGTGTGTGTGTGTGTGTGTGTGTGTGTGTGTGTGTGTGTGTGTGAGTGTGTGTGAGTGTGTGTGTGTGTGTGATGGGAGAATTGGGACGGAGGCAATGGGTGGGGAAAAGGA
>NC_085860.1:13573222-13585722 GCF_034702125.1 Engraulis encrasicolus
TGTGTCATCTATTATGATATTTTTTGACCACGACAGCCAAAATGAATATTTAAATCTGACTCGGAGAGGTCAACCGTGGCGACATAAGGACTGACACCACTACATTGAGGGGAGGACCAGGCCAAAATCATCAACAGTCCACCAGGCAAATGCCCTGTATGCCTTATGGCCAGTCCAGCCCGGTACCCTTCAACCTTTGGCCCCGAGCTGGCAAACTGGGCCAATGAGAGAATGATGCCAGGATGGCGGACCAGGAAATCCCTTGCCGGCCATACACCATCTCTCCGTCTCTGTCTCTGTCTCTGTCTCTGTCTCTGTCTCTGTCTCTGTCTCTCTCTCTCTCTGTCTCTCTCTCTCTCTAGCCATTCTGTCTGTTGTTTTCAGTCCCCTAGCCCTGCTCCCTCTCTTGTTTGTCAGTTGTGGAAAACTGCTAGTAGCTTCTGCACAACAGACAGGGCCGGATTAAGAAGGCCAGGGTACCCTTAGGCCACAGTTGTGGGCCCCCCCCTGGATGGCAAGTGGGGGCCCAAGGCTGCAGCCATACCTAGCCTCAGCGTTAATACGGCCCTGACAAGAGTGCCCACAGCCTGCCAGCGGTCCTGCATGCTGACCCAGGGGATTGCAGACGAGAGAGCCTCAGGAGCCACAGACACAACAGCCACGGATATACAGCCACTGAGAGCTAAATCCCCTCGGAATCCTCTGTCACGCCTCATGGGGAGCATACAGGGTGAGGCAGCAAGACAGACATACAGTATATAAGGTATGGTACACATACAGTGTAGGTTTCCCGTTTACAATCATTCACATTGTGAAGAGGGGCAAGATGCTAAGCTGCCCACCACGTCAGCTCATTTTTTGACTGATTTTCCAACAATCAGAGTGCGCAGTCAGTGATTGTTTACAAACGGGAAACCCATGTATACAGTATCGTGTATACATGAGTTGAATGGAAGTACATTCTGACAGTGTATGCACCTTCAGGCCGACAGTGCCTGTGCCGTGCTGGTGCCCGTTCCAGTGCCTAATTTCGAACCTGTTGGCTGTTCACGTCGCAAGTCAGAGAACTGGGGTGCATTTCTGGAAAGCGTAGTTGCTCACTATGTTAGCTACTTTGCTGGTTGCAATGCAATTTCCTATTGGCAACTACCGAAGTTGCTAGAAATGCAACCCTGGAAAGTTGGCTTGAAATGCAAACCGAAAAATACTTGATGTTTCTTTGCGGACCGTGGTGACAATGTGGATGTCAGCAGGTTCAGAGCCCGATATGAATGCAGGCACTTTATTTCCAAAAGTAATTGTTGCACCAGTACCGCTCTAGTTAGCCTGAAAACAGTAAGAGAGACAATAAGAGAAATAGAGGAAGAGACTCACTGAGAGGGACACTTTTAAAGGTGCACAGTGTAAGATTGTGGCCAGAGTAGGTATTGCAACTATGCT
The DNA here is from genome assembly GCF_034702125.1 of Engraulis encrasicolus. Lineage (NCBI taxonomy): Eukaryota > Metazoa > Chordata > Actinopteri > Clupeiformes > Engraulidae > Engraulis > Engraulis encrasicolus. The sequence continues at coordinate 13,574,663 of NC_085860.1, forward strand.
TCTCATTGAAACTGTGCTGTCTATTGCCAAATTTGATCTTTTCATGAATAGTAATAAATAATGAATAAAGTTTTGCAGCGAAAAATACCTATTTCTGGAAATTCAAAATGGCGGACCATGGAGAAAATGTATGTATGTAAAATGCAATTTTCCCAGTCATAATGAATACTTAGAATTGAATGGTAATTATTTGTTAAAAAGGTAACATTTGTGAATGGATAGTGTGAATTCTGGAAATGAATTACTAAAAATATTACACGGTGCACCTTTAAAGAGAGAGAACCAGACAGAAAGAGAGAAGAGTGGGGTGAAATGAAAACAAATTCTTAGGTGGCGAGAGGTCAATAGAGAGGGTGAAATACAGAAATAAAAGAAAGGCAGATGGAATGAAAACAGTTGTGGTAGTAGATAAAGCAAAGTGAAAGAAGAAAAAGAACAGAGATTAAATTCTTGGATGGAGAGGACAGAATGAGAGATACAGTGTTGTGATAACAGATAAAAGAGAGGCCAGTGGACTAGGCAGAGATTCCTTGGGGGTGATGAGCGTAAGAGACAGCAGGAGGCTTTCCCTCTGTCCTGTCCTGTCCATCCTCCCCACCCCGCCCAGGGTACTTCCTCAGTGGTCAACAAGCTCCTCTCCTCTCCTCCCTCTCCTACCCCCGCCTCTCCTCTCCTCTCCTACCCCCACCTCTCCTCTACCCTCCTCTCCTCTGCTCTCCTCTCCTACCCCCGCCTCTCCTCTCCTCTCCTACCCCCACCTCTCCTCTACCCTCCTCTCCTCTGCTCTCCTACCTCCCCTCTCCTCTCATCTCCTCTCCTCTCCTTTCCTAACCCGTTCTCCCCCTCTCCACACCCGTTCTCCCCCTCTCCACTCCTCCTCTCCTCTCCTCTCCCCTCCAACCCCCCTCTCCTCCTCTTCCTCCTCCTCTCCTGCCTCTCTCTTCTCCATCCTCCCCTCCCCCATCTGCATGCCACCCTCAGAACATTCAGCCATCAACATCTCTCACTCTTGCTCTCCATGTTTCCCCCTCTCTATCTCTCCCTCTCATGCCCTCCTATCTCTCTGAACATGTTGATCACTCCTCACTGCCCTTTTCTCCCACACTCCAGAACATTTAACCATAATTTCTCTCCCTCTCTTTCTCCCTCTCTCTCTCGCTCTCTAACACACACACAAACCCTCTCTCTCTCTGTCCATGAATGTGACTCTCTTTGTTGCCCCACTGTGTGTGTGTGCATGTGTGTGTGTATGTGTGTGTGTGTGTGTGCGTGTGTGTGTGTGTGTGTGTGTGTGTGTGTGTGCATGTGTGTGTGTATGTGTGTGTGTGTGTGTGCGTGTGCATGAGCGCAAGGAAGACTACAGGCGAGGACAAAGGGGTCAGTTGTCCCAGGGCCAGGGAGAGCAGGGGGCCAAACTAGCTCCTATTTACATCGTAGGTATCGGATGGGGGCCCTTTCAGACAACTTCATCCTGGGCCCGGCCAAAGCTGTCAGCGGCCCTGCATGTGTGCATGTGTGTGCAAGTGTGTGTGTGTGTGTGTGTGTGTGTGTGTGTGTGTGTGTGTGTGTGTGTGTGTGTGTGTGTGTGTGTGTGTGTGTGTGTGTGTGTGTGTGTGTGTGTGTGTGTGTGTGTGTGCGCGTGCGTGTGTGTTTCCATCTCTCTGGCACGATGCCAAACACACCGCGTGTACAAGCGAGTAAAGGGAGACATAGCGGAAGAGGAAGAGAGGATCCAGTGTGGAGAGACACGGCAGACAGTGAAAGAGATATATCTCTTTAGTGTTAAAGAGGCTAGAGAGAGATATATCTCTTTAGTGTTAAAGAGGCTCGAGCCACTAGACTCCATTTGACTTCTATGTGACCCCCCTCCCCTTCCACTCGTCCTCTCCCCTCCCAATGTCACATCACAAACACGCAGACACAAGCTTGACACGCACTGGGGTGTGCGCACACAGACAGACAGACGGAGAGAGAGAGAGAGAGAGAGAGAAAGAGAGAGAGAGAGACAGAGAGAGAGACACAGACAGAGAGAGAGAGGCAGAAACAAGATAGGCAGAAAGAGATTCTCAGAGAAAGAAAAACACAGACATGCATGCATGGCATGCTAGTATAACTGCTTGGGTGGTGACATTGTTCGTTCCTGCCAATCCCCGTAGGATTTTCACCAGCTCGTAAATAAATGGAACAGAATTGTAGATCGCTACCCTCTAGCTAGTTGACTCTAGCCTCTCTCAGTGGAAGAGACAAAACATCTTCAAGCTCCAAAAAAGAAATCCATTTATTAACAACAACCTAAGTGTTTTACCTTCAAATTGACTCATTGCTTCAACTGAATCATTACTGACACACACAACCACACACACACCACACTGCCCTACAAAGGCAAAGTGCAGTAACTGTGTTTAGTTTCAACTGAAAATGATCTTCATTACATCTCCTTTGTCTTGAGACAAAACCTTACACTCTAAATGTGTCCCGTTTTAGAGATATTGCTTTGTCAAAGTGGTAGTAGCAACAATATCCAACCTTTTACCAAGGCTTTGGCGGCATTTTCTGTTTCAGTGTTGGCGTAGTTACTGCACTTTTTCCTTTGTAGGGCAGTGCACCTCTGTTACTAGGGCAACAGAATGTTGGCTGGCTCACCTTCCGTCTCCAGCTGTTTGAGCTGCTGGCCTGTGCGCAGGAAGTACTTCCTCATGAGGATGAAGATGATGGCCAATGGGGTGGCGGCGAGGTAGATGTACGGCCGCAGGATGGTCACCACCAGCAGGCACCCCACCACGATCAGGAAGAGCTGCAGGGGGGTGGAGGGGGGGGGGAGTCCAACAACAGGAAGTGAGGGGTAAGTAAGGGGCAGCCGTGGCCTAGTGGTTAAGGAGTTGGACTCAGAGGGCTGCAGGTTCAAATCCCTTCCTCCCTCCCTTGAGGCTTCTTCCCTGACTGTAAACAGTGGGTGTGGACTGGATCCGGAACTCCCTGACACTATCCTTTCCTGTTGAAAATTACAAACGGTCCATTCGTATTTGCTGCGTAAATATAATAATTTAATGAAACAGTAGACCTATTGGAGGAAGGAAGATCTTTTATTAGATTATGTGTACTTGAGTAGCTCTACGTCATCACCTGAAGTCTGTCCCAATCTTTAGGGGAAAATTCGACTTCTCTTTATTCTCGAGGGAATGACTTGCTTTTTAATTTCACTCCAAACGAGGTGAAGTTCAAGTGGAAGTGGAAGTGGTAGTAATGGGACGCAGCCCTAATCTCACACTGCTCCAGGGACTATAACCAATACCTTGTAAAGTAACTGTACGTAGCTTTGGATAAACAGAGCCAACTAAGTGTAATGTAAAGTGATAAACCTGGCTTAGTTAACCTACAGGAAATGGTAAACCCATTGAATACGGGGATGGCGTGGTTCTATAGAACTCCATTCAACAGTTTTGAAACATCCACGACTTATCTGCGAGAACACTTTCACCCAAAAATTGCCCCATGTCCCGACCCCAGCTGTTGCCTCAGTTATGAATGGAACGTACAGTACGTTGTGCCCGTATTCAGGTCAGTGGGTAAACCTGCTGATATGTAGCCCCATTTAACTAGGAAAACAAAACGAGGACTCTGGGCTCTTCTGTTAGATGATTTAACACTGCCTTAACCTGGTTTACTCCTGAGTCAGGTTCTTACATAATACATACCACCCTGGAGGGGGGCCAAGATCAACATCAAACACATTAATGGCTTCTGGGATTGGCTTGGCTCTTCACATCTCAACATGGCTTTTAAGATCTTTTCCCCCCAAAATACTGCATCACAAGATTTCAAAGGAGGAAATGGGTGTGTCTGTTTTTTTTGCTGCAGCACAGCACCACCATCTTTCAATTTAAGATAAGGTTTATATGATGCGCAACTCATAAGCGTTTCAAAGTGCTGCCATATTTGTTGACAATCCTTTAGGAGATGAGAAGAGAGAGAGAGAGAGAGAGAGAGAGAGAGAGAGAGAGAGAGAGAGAGAGAGAGAGAGAGAGAGAGAGAGAGGTCAACACATCACTTCATTCTACCTGGATGAGATCAAACATCAGCAGAGGGAGCATGTCGTCGATGGTGGCCATGTCTTTGGTGAAGCGGTTCATGATGCGACCTATGGAAACAAGCAACAAGAGAGAAGGGGATGATTCACTGGCTCATGTATCCACGTAGTAAAAAAGGTGGGCATCCAAACTGCCACGAAAAGATAAAAACATTTTTTGAGGCACTCCTTACTAAAGTTTAAAAGCCTTTATTAAACGCATTCAAGCCAGAGTTTAATAAAGGCTTTTTAACTTCAGTAAGGAGTGCCTCAAAATTTGTTTTTATCTTTTGTACTCTCTAGGAGTTGAATCAACAGCACAGCTGTAACATGCTGCACTGGTTTGATTGCAGGCCTGAAGAATTGGATGATGCTAAAAAACTACAGGAATGAAAAAAAAGCAAAAATTGGCTTCAACAGCTGACTTGAAAAGATGTTTGACTACTAGATGTAGTGTAATGCTTGATTTTATCTTATTTGTACTTCTGCAAGGCTAGCAGCTTGATATAGTGACCTGGGCCCTACGTGAAATTATTCCATCTGATGGTCCAGAGAGCATGAAGCTCCATGTAAACCCTTAGCCTCTGCCTGAAGGACTAACACAACAGCACAAATACGGAAGAAAAACTTCTCTGACCTCAGCAGCTGTGTGTCTAAGATTAACTCGGTGGGAAAGATTGTAAATGAGTTTGTTTTGGATTTTGTTTTCTTTGAAGGTGAATTGAACTCAAAGTTAACATGAAGCTAGTCTGACTAGACCCCAGAGCGGACTCCCACCCACTAATGTTCAGTCCCATCTGGTATCAAAACGCGGAGATTAGAACAAAAAACAGAACACAGAACAGACCACTGGGCAGGACCTCAGTAACCCCAACCCTCCCAACTAAAGCTTGTTACCAAAACTGGTGTTTCAAATGAAAATAGAACCAGATTGCATCCATATCCATTCCGCGTCATAGCCCGAGTTCCACCAAGTACCAAAACTGGTTGTTCAAAAAGAGGACGATTTCCCGCGGCAATGGGCACCCCCGGTACAGCAGCCAGCATCTTCAATACCTACACTGCCCACACCCACCACCATCCCGGAGACCCAAACCCCACTCCCATTCCCCCATCCACTCCACCTCCATCTCCTCTCCCCACCCCCAGCCACACCTGTCTTCATGGTGTTGAGCACGGCCATGGGTGCCCTGAGCACGGCTGCCAGCATCTTCTCATGGAGCTTCATGGAGATGGTGATCATGGTGTGGACCAGCGGCAGCCCCCGGAAGAAGCCGAGCGCCAGCACGCTCTCCGACGTCGCCACGTAGATGTAGATGATGTAGTAGATGCTGGTGGGCGTGACGATGACGGGGAAGAACTGCTGCGGCTGTGTCATGTTGGGGTAGTGCGTGGCGTTGTAGTTGAACCAGTGGTGCTCCTCCCGCCAGACCTTACTGACAAAACAGACAAGAGGAGAGATATGGGTCAGTTGGGAGTTCATGCACATTGTTAAACAGACAAGAGGAGAGATATGGGTCAGTTGGGAGTTCATGCACATTATTAACCCATTGATGCCTGATGTTGAGTTGCGCAACATTGGCCCTGGCGCCTGGAGTTGCATTACGCAACATTCAGGCTCATGAGATTTGAGACAACTTTATTAAAAATCTCTGTTTGTTTGAGATGAATGAACACATTCTAATGAAAGATGAGGGTCTTAGCGTTTAAATACAACTTAGTGAATATTTTTATGTGCTTCAGAAGCTGAGATATTTAGGTTTTTATAGGCTGAGGGCAGCTTTTCTTAAAAAGGGCTCAGGCATTCAGCACCGTTTTTTGCAGGTGCCTTAGGCGTCAATGGGTTAAACAGGCCAGAGGAGAGATATGGGTCAGTTGGGTTGAGTGGATTTTCAGACAGAAGGTGCAGTGTTTGTGTTCTAAACTAAGGTGGATGTCTATTTCCTTCACTGTCAACATGTCACCTATAAACTATGCTACATCCTTTGCCTGACAAAATCTGATTTCATCTAATTGTACGAACATAAACGGTATAAACTGCTTCTTTTTCATTTTTTATTTCTCCTTTATTTTACTGGGTTAGTCACATTGAGGCTATAGGCTCATGTCCAAGTGAGCCCCATGCTTTCAAAAGCAAATGCTTTGAAAACCTTAACATATTAATCATACAGTATTATCGTCTTTATTGCACATCAAAGCACTAAATGACATGGACTTGGAAATAACTAAACTTTAATGTTCAGTGGTGTAACAGCCGCTTTATTACAGTACAGCACTTACTCAACTGCAAAACAGGAAATGGTTTGGGGTTAAAATGTAGGATTTTCTTTTACTTCAGACATGTAAAAGTTTTATGTTACCTGGCATGTTTCGATGGTATAGCTGCCGTCTTCATCAGAGGGTAAGTTTTACTAAAACAGTTAGACATAATGAATTTCATACGTCAAGTAAACGATGGTTTACTTACTCTGTGATCAAATAAATGCCAAGAACCGACAGCGCGACCTGGAGACAGAGAAGACAGTTAATGAAGTGATGGAGGATAACCTAATGGTGTATACTTAAAGAGAGTGGTTGGAAACACACGGTGGAGCAATGTACACATACCTCAGCTGCAAAAACTACGAAAATAAATATCAGGACATAAATTAGGTTCTTGTTTGTGGACACATAGCGGAGGTACGTATTCCATTTGGTTGTTTCAAAGACATCTTCGATTTGCTGGTCAGCAAAACATGCCTGCAATGGTAAAGAAAAGATCAAAACTCTGTCCATGAAAGCCATAATCATTCCAATTAAATACTAAATGTATGTGAAGGTAAATAAAGTCAGGCGCACAACAGAGACTGAACCTGAAATCAGACTGAATTGAATTTTTTGTTTCCAGGGAAGTATTCCAAGAAATTGCTTCATTAGCAACCCAGTTTCATTAGCAATCCAGTTTGTTAACCCATTGATGCCTGATGCTGTGTAGTGCAATATTGACCACAGCACCTGAAACTGTATGAGATTTTTTTTTAACTAATGTTGTTATGTTAGAGTTGAATGAACAAGTTGTAATGCAATATGAGGGTCTTAGCTTTTAATTGCAATTTCATTGCATATTTTTATGTGATTTAGAGGCTGAGATTCTTTTTTTAGGCTGACAGTAGTACCTTTTAGAAGCCATTTCTTGCAGGTGTTCGAAGCATCAATGGGTTAACTTGGAGGTAGTAGCAGATCGGCTATTAAATGAGCCTAGAGTTCTCAATCAAGCTCTTCCGTAAAACCGTCTCTTTCTCAATGTCTTAACTACAGTATGTTACGTACATGACATATTCAGGTTACATAATAGAAGGTTTACCACTTTCTGTAAGTTCACTTAGCCTGTATGTTCAGTTAGCCTGGTTTATCACTTAGCCATAAGTGACCCATACCATAAAAACTCCAGCAGAAGCTGGAACATGGAAGACGGACGCTATCAGGGGAACACAGCTGACATTTCACTTAGAATCACTAAACAGTCTTCTTTTCTGGCATCAGGGACGCTGACAACTTTGGACAGGCCCGGGACAGTCATCTAAAAGGCCTCCACACCCAATGTATACCATGCAATAAGGACCCAGTTCTGGGCCCCCTTCTCTACTCAGGCCTGGGACAACTGACTCCTTTGTTCCCTCACTGTCAGCGTTCCTAGCTGTCACCGTACCTCAATCTTTTTTAGCAGTCGGTACAGTATTACATAACATTACATTGCATTTGGCAGTCACTTTATAACGAAAGCGACTTACAACTGAGGACATAATCATTAGCCAACATGACTAGCCGATATGAAGTGCACAGGAAATATACAGAACAACAACTGCAGATGTTAAGTAGAGCAAGAGTCCAGTAATACCTCAATATGCTCTCCGTCCATGTCTCCGCTGAAGTCAAAGTCGTTGCCGTCATTGAAGTCGTCGGAGAGGCGCCGTGCGTAGATGTCCACCTCTGCGGCCAGCTCCGGGCTCTGCGGCAGCACAGACATCTTCCTGCGGAAGGAGGAGCGGAACGGGTCTCGCCGGTTCCCGCCGCCGGCGTTGGTCATGAAGTCCAGCATGGACTGTCGCCGCTGGCCGGCCATGTGCACGCTGGGATACAAGACACAAGATACAAGATATTTTATTGTCATGTGTATATATATGAAGCAAATATATACTATGAAAAGCTTCCCTGCTCGGAGAGTCCCAAAAAAGGTAAAAAAGTAAAAAGGCAAAAGTAGAAGTAGGAAAAAATATATTTAAAAAGTTGAAAGCTGCATTTAAAAAAAAAGGCAGGTTGGAGAAAGGGGAGACATGATGAGCGGATTCCTTCCTATGGTGATATTTTTGAATTCATAGTTTTTGAAAAAAGGTTTGCACACTCCTTTGGATTTTTTCTTCTTTAAGTTATTTTTTCTTCTTTTTATTTAGGCCTATTCATTCATTGGCAATGACGTTTCGACCTCTCGGTCTTCCTCAGATTGGGATTGTGCACAAGTAACTCTCCACAGATATTTTTGAATTCAACAGCCTGAAGCATTGAGGGAAGAAGCTGTCCCTGAGTCGGCTGGTGTGGGCGCGTATGCACCTGTGGTTGTGGTACACGTCGCCGCCGGAGAACGACTCGTCCACCAGCTCGTCCTCGGGCATGAGTGATAGCTTCCTGTCAGGCGGCGGCCTGCGCACCATGAACTCCTCGTCCCCCGCCGCCGAGCTGGAGGAGGGGATGAAGGAGAGCTTACGGGCCGCCGCGGCCAGGGGGTTGAGGAGCACCGACGACCTGGACAGAGGAGAGAGAGAGTAGTAGAGTAGTAGAGGAGAGTGTCATTTGTTATTGATCCAGAGGGAAATGAAGCTGTCCAGTAGCATACATAGGCTACATTGAAAACAGAATACACAAGACATTACAAGAATAAAAACAGAACATACAACTAAGACACATTACACATATGTTAACATATAGCACACGCTTACATACATTTAGCCAAAGTTATATCACCCCACCCCACACACACACACTCACCTGCGCTCCTCTCTCTGCTGCTCCATGTAGGACGGCGGGGGAGGGGGCGGGCGAAAAGACGGCCTCTCGGACCGATAGCCCGCCGTCTCGTCCACGGAGACGCGTCGCAGCGTGTCGGAGAGGATGGAAGTGCGTCTCTCGGCCTTGACGTCGTCATAGTGGTCCATGCCAAGCAGCAGGGAGCTAAAGTCGGGACGCTGTGCCTGGTGAATAAAATGTTAGTTTTTAGTGAGTTTTTCTTATTTACTACTATTCTACATTATCCATGGCTTTTCTTTTTATACTGTAAGCTCTTCTTGTTATTTGGTCAGGAGAAACCCCCATGTAGTAACACATTTTGGAGTATAAGCTTCTCTGTAATGGGTCAGGGGACACTCAACGTCATTGGAGACATGTGCATCTGCTTGTTGTGGCCGTAAACAATAAATTCTGCAGTGCTTACCATCTGGGGGGTGTACTAAGAAGTTGGTTAAGGAGTAAACCAGGTTAAGTAAACCAGTTAAGTCTGGACTCCAGGCTCTTCTATTTGGTGATTTACCTCTGAACTTAACCTGCTTTACTCCTGAACCAGCTTCTCAGTATAGGCCAAAGAGTTGTTTGTCTGCCGATATTCCTATTTCTACTACACCTGCAGCTCGTGGAAGGAGCCGTAGAAGAAGACGTCGCCGTTATGGAGCAGCAGGATCTTGTCGGCGCGCTTCAGGTGCTCCAGCTTGCTGGTCACCAGCACACGCGTCTTGGAGGACATCAGCTTACACACGCACCTGCAGACCAGCAGACCAACAACAAGGAGGAACCAACAAGATCAACTTTACAACGATGTACTCTGCATCTAATTGGACATCGAATTCCACACACATCCTCAGCCAGACAACCATGATCAACTACCACATAGTGAAAAGAGCATAGAGCTATGTAGTCAAAGTCAAAATCACTGCTTGAATCTTAGCTCATTTTAGCTTAGCTCATCAGCTTCCAAACGCACCAGAGACAAGTAGGAACCAACAACAAGATGAACTTTACAACAATATATTCAGCATATTCTTCAACAGAACTGGGTTGCTTGCAGACATCCAATTGCACACACATCCATCCTGCAACTATAGTGCAAAGAGCATACTATATATTCAAAGTAGATATCATCATAAATCATTACAAATTATGTGATTGTGCTTGTGATTGTGTCCAGTTGTTACTTTTGGTCTTTATTTCGGTTTGGTACTTTATAAACACAAGATTGTACTTTAGCTAAGGAAGGTCTTTGTTCCGTGTCCACAGACCTTTCAAAGATTTCCTTCTCTGTGGCGATGTCCAGGTGGGTGAAGGGAGCGTCCAGCAGATACACATCAGCGTCCTTATACACTGCTCTGTGGACACACAACACAACACAACAGATATCCTTATACACTGCTCTGTAAACACACAACACAACACAACAGATATCCTTATACACCGCTCTGTGGACACACAACACAACACAACAGATATCCTTATACACTGCTCTGTGGACACACAACACAACACAACAGATATCCTTATACACGGCTCTGTAGACACACAGCACAACACAACACAACAGATATCCTTATACACAGCTCTGTGGACACACAATACAACACAACACAACACAACACAACACAACACAACACAACACAACACAACACAACACAAGACAACACAACACAACACAACACAACACAACAGATACACACACATCAGCATCCTTATACACTGCTCCGTGGACACACAACACAACACAACACAACACAACACAACACAACACAACACAACACAATACAACACAACACAACACAACACAACACAACACAACACAACACAACACAACACAACAGATATCCTTATACACTGCTCTGTGGACACACAACACAACACAACACAACACAACACAACACAACACAACACAACACAACACAACACAACACAACACAACACAACACAACACAACACAACA
>NC_085860.1:13590722-13603222 GCF_034702125.1 Engraulis encrasicolus
GTGTGTGTGTGTGTGTGTGTGTGTGTGTGTGTGTGTGTGTGTGTGTGTGTGTAGGTGGGGGGGGGGTTATATGTCATTTTGTGAATCCGGTGAATCTGTCACACTGTGATTGTCTGTGTGTGTGTGTGTGTGTGTGTGTGTGTGTGTGTGTGTGTGTGTGTGTGTGTGTGTGTGTGTGTGTGTGTGTGTGTGTGTGTGTGTGTGTGTGTGAGTGTGTGAGTGTGTGTGTGTGGTGTGTGTGTGTGTGTGTGTGTGTGTGTGTGTGTGTGTGTGTGTGTGTGTGTGTGTGTGTGTGTGTGTGTGTGTGAGTGCATTTGCCCTTTACCAAGAGTGTTTTTATCTGTCTGTGCAGGTGATATCACTGGCCTTAGTGGACAGCCTCGTTGGAGTGGAGCGAACATCAACATCAAAATAACAATGTTTGTTTTGATGCCATTGTTTGTTTTGATGTCGCCTCCTTCAATTCTAATGGCCACTCAAGTGAAAGGCACTTCGGAAAAATCCCATAAAGCATCATGGGTGTTTTTTTTCCTCCTGAGTGGGGGGGTCAATACTGCGCACGGCTGTCGTTTGGTGTGACAACAATGTGTGTTTAGGGACAAACAGGAATGCTAGGGGAGAGACCTGCTTTACTGGCAAGGGGGAAATAAAGGGTCTGTCTGCTGGCATGTGAGCATGTTGCTGCCTGGTACCTGTCTGCCATCCAGGTTAACACATTCCGCCATTAAATTACATCACGTGTCTATGTATTTGTCTAGGTGTAGAACATGTGAAGAATAGGAAGAAGAATTTAGCTTTTAAAACATATTTGGCAGGTGTTTTCAGGGAGAATTATGTAATTGTGAGATTACATAATAAAATGACACCATTCTACAAAATGGCCACCTGGATGCCACTGGACATTTCTCTGTGCTGAGAGGAGAGGGCTCCACATTAGACCGAGAGAGAGAGAGAGAGAGAGAGAGAGAGAGAGAGAGAGAGAGAGAGAGAGAGAGAGAGAGAGAGAGAGAGAGAGAGAGAGAGTCTCCCCTGGGCCCGTCCATCTCTCATCGTGCCCGCTCCACGTGGGGGTATCCGATTAGCAAATTAGAGCGCAGGACAGGGCAGAGCTACATTCAGGCATTCAGGGGTTATCGCACACAATCCCCAAACTGCCCCCAAACAATAGAGCCTCAGTTTCATTGCCAAGCCAGCGTAGAGATCAGCTGCACAAAGAAGGCAGACACAGCAGCAGGGAGAGCAGCGCAGTAACAGGAGACACCAATAGTATACAGAGAGGGGGACAGACAGAGATTCAAACAGGACAGTGAGAGAAGGAAGATAGACACACGTGGATACATACTGTAGATAGATAGATAGATAGACAGATAGATAGATAGATAGATAGATAGATAGATAGATAGATAGATAGATAGATAGATACGTAGATAGATAGATAGATAGATAGATAGATAGATAGATAGATAGATAGATAGATAGATAGATAGATAGATAGATAGATAGATAGATAGATAGATAGATAGATAAATAGATAGATAGATAGATCTCTGCTGCGTGTGGTGTGGCGCCATAATTGCAACGGCAGATTCTGATGGTCTGAAGCTAATCTCTACTTCCTTTGGGGTATTCCTAGAACCCAGCTACTAAGTAGTGAACTAGGTTAGGTGGTGGTAAATCATCTGATAGAAGAGCCTGGGGTCCTCCTTTTCTTCACTAAATGATACGTGGGGGCTATCTAATAGTATCTTCACTCCCTGAAGGTTAAGTAAGCTAGGTTTATAACTTAGCCATGTTCTTGGAATACCCCCTTGACCCCCTCGTTCGACCCCTGCACTTGACAGACTGCTTGACAGAATGATTAACAGATTGCAACACCTGAGTAAAAGGCAGGCAAAGGTCAGAGGTCACAGGGCTGTTACCTGCTCCAGCTGGCAGGCCTTGAGGACGCGGTTGTAGCGGAACTCGTCGTAGTTGTGTCCGAACAGGATGTTGTCGCGGATGGTGCCGGGCATGATCCAGGCCGTCTGAGGAGAGTAGGAGATGCGGCCGCTGTGGCGGATGGTGCCCTCAGACGGAACCAGCTCCCCCAGCACCGTCATCAGCAGAGAGCTCTATAGTGGAGTACAGTGGAAAACAGATAGTTCATTAGACAACAACTTATTTGTTTTACTAGGCATTTTAAATATACTGTATATTTTGGCGGCGTTATGGTTATTCAACAGGGCAGTGTGAGATGGTGACAGGGAATTCTGAAATATCATTAGGTTTAGTTGCCAATAATGTAGCTCAGTCATGTTTTTTCTGGTTGCGAAATAGAAAAAATATGTGTATGCGGTGCCCAGAACTGTTGGATGTCAAAATGGGGTAGCGGGCCGTACGTACCTTCCCAGAGCCCGTGGAGCCGGCCAGGGCCAGCATCTCTCCCTTCTCCAGGTGCAGGGAGATCTTCCTGAGCACCGGCGTCACATACAGGTTGGTGAAGAACAGACCCGCGTCACCATTCATGTGGCCATTCTCCTTCTCCTTGTTCTCACGACGAATCTTGTCAAACAGCTCCCCAATGCCCTGAAATATAAACACAGCATAAGCCTAAGAAGTACATAACAGCTAACATATGTAGACTGACATAATATACAGTACACAGTATACAGTACGTACAGTGTATTCCACAAGTGAGTACAACACCCCTCACATGTCTGCAGGTTTATTGGTATGTCTTTTCATGGGACAACATTAAAGAAATATGACTTTGGCAAAGTGAAAAGTAGCTAGTGTACAACTATGTAGTGTATAAACACCCACTAATGTCTCAACAAAAATGAGTACACCCTATGTTTAAATTCCAAAGAGAGGATCATGGTCTGCTTCAGTAGTCACTGTACTGCATGCTGACATACATGTTTCTTTTGGCAAAATTCAGCTTCCCATATTCGCTGGCAATCCCATCTGCATGACAGAGCTACTAGTTTGTGTTTGTGGGCCTGTTTGTGTTTTGGTTATTTACAGTATGCATCACCTGGGCCTGAGGCGAGGGGGGAGGGGTGCAAAATTGGGTCCCCACTCCCAAGTACATGTAGGTATTGAGAGGGTGGGCCTTCAAGATGGCTTTGTCCCCTGTCAAAGCTGCCAGCGGCCCTGTGTTTGTGTGTGTGTGTGTGTGTGTGTGTGTGTGTGTGTGTGTGTGTGTGTGTGTGTGTGTGTGTGTGTGTGTGTGTGTGTGTGTGTGTCTGTGTCTGTGTCTGTGTCTGTGTCTGTGTGTGTGTTAATTGGTATGACATAAACAGAGTGACGTGACAAGTGTCAGGCCATTGAGAGAGTTGGAAAGGGAAGCTGTGGGGAGTGTCCATGATTTTACCATTGACCCCCCTGGAGATCTTAATGAGTTTGTTTTCCCTTGTGAGGTACACGCTGCAATTCACATTCAAATGACATAAAACAAAGCCCAGACAACACCTTTCCACACCCCCTAGGATTTAGGGGAAAGTGACTCATGCTGTCTGTGTGTAAAATAGTAAGGGTTTAGACCTCTCTAGCTAACACCAGACTGGGGGGATGCTATGCTGTGTTTAAAAAGACAGGTGCATCACCAGGCTGTGCTGAACTAGAGATCTAGTCATGGTTTTCGTTGCCCTTGTTTTTGCTGGGGAACTATAATAAGTATTATATATTGTTGCTGGAATAAAAATCTAGCTATTACTATTGTTTTTTTTTTTTACTTTGCATTGAAACCAATGATACAGTACTATGATTGAAACACATCTGTGTGATCCATGGGAGTGAAAATATGTACCGGTAGATATGTGCAGTGCGCAAGTGTATGATATATCTAGTCCATGTCTGTCTATTACTGCTATTACTACTGCTACTATTATTACTATAACTACTACCAGAGACGGTTTAAATGCATTAGAATAGAGAATCTTTGCTACTACTACTACTATTACTAGGCCCTACTACTGCTACTACTTCTACTTTGTTCTCAGTGAGTAACTAAAGGCATTGTATGCATATTGTTGTGGTGTTGCTGCGTTGCTCCTTACCTCATCCCACGACGCGGTCACATTGTCGAGC
Organism: Engraulis encrasicolus; assembly: GCF_034702125.1. Taxonomy (NCBI): domain Eukaryota; kingdom Metazoa; phylum Chordata; class Actinopteri; order Clupeiformes; family Engraulidae; genus Engraulis; species Engraulis encrasicolus. The sequence goes on from NC_085860.1 coordinate 13,594,794, forward strand.
TTCAGGCCAGTCATCGTCGGGTCATACTCCAGCACCTTGTACTCCTCCTTACTCAGAAAATCCTGCCGCCCACACCACAACATTTTGGCAAGCAAAGAAAGAAAAAGAGGGGAGAAAAAAACAACAAAGTGTTTGTTTGAGAGGGAAAAAAAGTAGCAAGTCAGACTCTCTACACTCCATTATCAGTCTTGGCTGAGGAGTGAAACAGCTCCTCGCCACCACACCACACCGCACCACACCACACCACACCACACCGATCCCTCCCCTCTCACCGCCAAAGTACAGTACAAACAGTTGTGTGAGAATGTAGAGAATCCTCTGTCCTGGGCACTCGAAGGATACACTCGTTCACAAACAGGCGAGAAACACACCGTGTTCCCCTGACTGCAAGTGCAATTTATGATAAGAGGAGGAGGCCGAGACGAGGCGAGGCGAGTGTACACACACACCTCATGGCCTCTCCTCACAGAAAACAGGCAAGAGATTCCCCTCAGGGAAGACATTAGTGTTTGTCTCGGTGAGAGATACTCAACAGCTTTGAGAGGTCAAGCAGGGGGTTAAACACATACACATACACTATAATGTATGTTGGCAACAGTGTAGCTGGAGGTTGAGTTTCCTTGTTGACGGCGCTAGTACTACTGACCTCACTGAGCCTGATACTGTATGTCACACGAATACAAGCAGATTAGCACTGAAATGGAATGGAATACACATGGCATTGAATTCAGAGGAAATATGGAACCAGTTGAATTGCATTGCAAATTTTTTTTTATATGGGTTTAAAAAGAAAATATGTTCTCAAAATATTTGATTGGCAAGAATTTATACACAGATGATACAACGCCTGAACAGTCATTTCCAGTAATAAAATACAAAAGTAAAAAAAAACTGTGTTTATGTGTCTTTGCAATGAAACTCTTCAAGTGTAAAATAATCCCAATCCCTACTGCCCTATGTTTGATTTCAGACACCATGTATGTGAATGATCTTCCAGGCCTGGCTGCATACTGTCTTCAGAAGAGTACCTATGCAGAATGTGAAGAGTACCTATGCACATCTCACCTCGGTGAGGAGCCATGTGTAGTACAGCGGCGCCTCTAACAACTGAAAGAGTAAAGGTCCGCACACTGTAGCTTCGTTTTGAAGGTTTATTCAAACCATACAACGTTTCGAGAAACATTGTAAGACTTGAATAAAGCTTCAAAGCGGAGCTACAGTGTGTAGACTTCTAATCGTTCAGCCCTGACTGCATACCGTACCTCGATCTTGGTGAGCAGGGCGATGGTGGCTTAGTAAGTCTTAATGATAAATACTGTATAAGTGTTAAATGTACCCTATATACACTGTATATATACCCTATCTATGTGTGAATTCTGGCCATTCAAATGTTTTGAGAATATACTTTTTAAACCTCCATAAAACGGATTTTGCAATGCAATTCAATGGAATCCCCAATACAAAAATGTAAATTTCCCAACATTCTATAAAATGGATACATCTCATTTTGGAAAATTGCTCTTCATATACTCTCTATACTCCCTACTGTCCCATGCTGCATACCGTACCTCGATCTTGGTGAGCAGGGCGATGGTGTCGTACCACATCTGGATGGATGCTTAGCAAGACTTAACGTTAAATATTAGTGTTAAATATACCCTATATATATATATACTGTATGTACGTATATATAAATATGAACTCTACTGTACCTCGATCTTGGTGAGCAGGCCGATGGTGTCGTACCACATCTGTATAGAGGCGGGCAGCTGGCGTGTGACGGTCATGCGCAGGGCGATGCAGTAGGACAGCGTGGTGAAGATGCGGCGCAGGATGATCCCCCTACTGAGCGCGTGCGGCACGATGGCCGCCACGATGATCCAGATGGCGGAGAAGAAGTAGGCGGAGCTGTAGAAGTAGCGCAGCGAGCCGATCTTCTGCGTCAGCTTCACCTCCTTCCTGCCCGCCGACATCGGAAAAGAGAAATAAAGGATACAAATGAAGAATAAAAATAAAGGATAAAGCTGAAATAACTCTGCTTCAACCAGGGTTTTTCTGCTCCCACATTTTTTGGAGATCGGGAGCACCAAAATGTTACACAATCTTTTACGCAAATGTTACGCATCTGGAATACATGCTACATGCTACATGCAAGTATTGCGTTTACAGACGTTTGACCACAGGAAGAACAGTGCTGCTGTTAAGGGGATGTTTTGTTTCAATAATCAATCATGGTTGTACGGATAGGAGCCTACAAATGCTTAATTGGTGTAATGCAATAGATGCAGCACCATCAATCTACAGTAAATGCATAGGGTAGTGTGTAATCGACTCTGTTATGTGTATGGGGTTAAACCCATAGCAAGACAAGAACTAACCATACACTTAAAAGCAGACGTTTTGCTTTAAGACAAAAGTTTCCTAAAATGCCTTTATATCTTTCTAGTTGTCCTATGGCAGGTGTGATGCTCTTACTTTCTCATGTTATTGATAATGGTCTCCATAATCTCTTCCCACCCGTAGGACTTGACTGAGTGGATGTTCTCCATGATGTCTGAGGTAAGGGCAAGCCTCTTACTCGTCAGCTTAGCCCGCTGCGTTCTGAGATCAGATATAGATAAACATGCACGCACGCACACACACGCACACACACACACACGCACACGCACACACACACACACACACACACACACACACACACACACACACACACACACACCAAAATAGAGAAAAATCATGTTTAAGGTGTTTGCAATGTTGACCATTACTACAGCGAAACCTAACAAATGACCGGTCTGCGTTTATGATTAACTGCAGGGCCTTCTTATCAGGCTCATTTCAGCGAATAATTCTGGTAATCCCCCCACACCCAGTGTGGAGGAACAATTGCACACAGGGCCCCAGGGCAAAACAGTGGTAGGGGCCCCCCATACAGCCTGAAAAGGTCATAATAGGGCCCCCACCACCAATATGGGAGGGCCCTTAGCCATGTGCAAATGCCCTGCTTGACCCCCCCCCCCCCCCCTATATCTCTGCCCCTGCCCCCATCTCTACCGAGCCGCCAGGAGGGGAGACGTATTGCAGTTTGGTGGTGATGCTATCAGTTGGAGGGCGATGCCTGGCTTTGTTTACATTTCTCAGAGGCACACTCGGTGCAATCGCCTACACAAGGCCAATCTGGTGCGCAGATGAGATGAGATGAGGGCTACCTGTCCGGACCCATCTACACAAGAGGAGAACATCGAGGAATGTTGCTCCAGTACAGGACTGGCCTGGAACCAAAACAAATCAGGGGTGCGTTTCTCGAATGAGTAGTGTTAGCCAGATAGCAACTTGGGTAGTTGGAAATGGGAAATTGCATTGCAGCATAACAGCAAAGTAGTTAACGTAGTTAGCAACTATGGTTTCAGGAAATGCACCAAGCTTGCAGCATACACACAAACATATTTGTTTGTTACTTACTATTGATACATGACGTTCATGTCAGGTTTCTTAGGCAAATGCACAAATGCATATTTTGTGAATTTCATTTTGCGCTTGCTTTGCTTAGCATTATGTAATATACAGTATGTGCTCTGACTAAATAACGAGTGATTTATACTGATATGTGTGCAACTACACTAAACATCAATCAAGTTGTATTAACACTGCATTTTATTACTGTACTGTATACAGTACATCTACTTTGTTATGAAAAAAAAAAACATGTGCAAAAAGTCAGAGAATGCGTGCACATCAGTAGCACAGGTGCTGGACCAAACAGAAGAGAACTGAAAGGAAACCATAAAGGTCCGCAACACTGTTCTATGCTAGTTTGGGGACAGAGAACAGTGTTGCGGACCTTTATTATTTCCTTTCATAAAGAAAAAAACTGTTCAAAATGACGCTTTTGCACACCTCTGTACACAGTAAATGCTGCAGTGCTCATTTATTCAGTTCATTTGAGTTCATTTGAGTCCAAATGATGTCAAATCAACTCTCTAAGTGTTAAATGAGCACTGCAGAATTTACTGTGTAGTTGAACAGGTGCGTAGGATATTATCCCAGTGGGGTTGTCATTCAATTGTAAAGAAATTCTGCACACTGTCCATTCCACCAAAAAACTTAAATAAAACAATCGGTCATCCGACCTTAGTTAGTTTGTTGGTGGAATGGACAGTGTGCAGAATTTCTTTACACTTGAATGAAAATAAACCTGTACCTGTAGGGCCCCATCTTGTGCGAGAGGCCGGCCTGGATGATGCCCAGCAGGGAGATGGCAGCCAGGGCACAGAAGCCGTTGACGTCGATCAGCTCCCACACCAGGCCCACGCTCAGGATGCACTGCAGCGGAGAGATCCACACGAAGTGCGCCATGCCCATGCTCTGGGGTGAAGAGGAGAACAAGGCAAGCAGCCAGCATAGGACAAGCAGAGTCAGGAGTCAGGAGTCAGGACAAACACAACAAATGGGGGAAAAAAGAGGAAGAAAACTAAGTGATATAACACGCTCAACTCAATACATACAAAATAAAGAAAATAGGACAGCACTCCAAGTTGTGCACTTGTATTGCCTGACCAAAATATTCGACAGGCAATAAAAGTACACAACTTGGAGTGCTGTCCTGTTTTCTTTATTTCAAAAAAAGAGGAAGAGAAAGATTGCCGATTTGAGGTAACAGGAATCATCACCAGTACACAAAAACGTCTTTTGTTTGTTTGTTTGCTGTCAACAACTACAAACAACGTTTTTACACGAAACATTTCCTATTCAATATTCATATTTCATGTGTAATGAAACAGCAGTCAGAATAATATCAACATCATATTTAAATAACAATAATTATAAAAAATAAGAAACAAACTGGCGTATGTTGTGTGAATGGTGTGATGGTGTGCAGAGAGGAACCAGAGTAATGCACTGATGTGGTTCCCAAACTTGTTCATCGGGGACCCTCCTTTGGACTTTTGGAAGAATATTTTTACAACACCCCACACACCAGTCTTAGCCTAGATTTCTAGCAGACAAACTACTAAAACTGATTTTCCATTAATGGTTTGTCCGTTAATATTGATAGAAATCTACAAGACACCAAATTCATCTACTAACCACACAAGCGAATACAAGTCCATTTTGTCTGCGACCCCCCTTCAGTACCTCCACGACCCCCCACTAGGGGTCCAGACCCCCAGTTTGGGAACCAACGATGTACTGTATTGCTGCCTGTGTGTACAGGGACATTATAATCACAGCCTCTTAAATTGCATACCGAGCAAACAGACACAAGCAAATAGGATTATCCTTTCCCTGCCAGACCAAAACATTGCCATGACTCTTCTAAAAAAGGCATTTATTATTATATTCACAACGCCCGACAGACGCACACAACAAGACGTGCGAAGCACACCCAAGTCTGCACCGACGCGCTTGCACGCATACGGTATGTTCACTCTCTCACACACACTCATAAATACATGCGCGTGCAGGCACACACACACACAGACACATACACACAGACACACACACGCACAAACACACGTGCGCACACGTGCACACCCACACACACACACAGATTCGAGTGTGGACATGGAAAGACCTTTCTCTCTCTCTGCAGAGGTCCCTAAAAAGGCAGCAGGCCTGTGCGTGTGTGTGTGCATGCATGCATGTGTGTCTGTTTGTGCTTGTGTGTGTGTGCTTGTATGTGTGCGTGTGTGTGTGTGTGTGTGTGTGTGTGTGTGTGTGTGTGTGTGTGTGTGTGTGTGTGTGTGTGTGTGTGTGTGTGTGTGTGTGTGTGTGTGTGTGTGTATGTGTGTGATTGTGCATGTGTGCGTGTGCGTGTGTGGCGCTCCAGATGAAATGCAGGTGATAATTGGCTCCCAGTGCTTGCAGAGTGTATCCACATTCAACGCTCTGCCTCTACCCTGCCGAGGAGGGATTCCAAAGTTCAGCCATTCTTCTCTCTCCAGGGCAGGCATGCAACGAATGATATGCCCTCAGTCTCTCAGCCCTCTCAGCCCTCAGCCTTAGTCAGCTCGCTCTAACAAACAACCAGCCAGCCAGGCGCTCTCTGTTGACTCTTTCTCTCTCTCTTACTCCACTAGCACCAGGGCTGCCGCTAGACATTAGCAGAGTACGCAGAATGTTTAGGGCACCAACCAGTGCTTGGGGCACCAACCACTTAACCTTTTAAGTAAAAAATGTCTAAAAAATGTTGTGAAAAAATTTCTAAAAAGTGTGGTGAAAAAATGTCTGAAAAATGTTGTGAAAAAAATATTGAATCATATTACAAAACATATATATGTTAGTTAGTAGAATTTTTTATTATCATTATCATTATTATTATTATTATAATTATTATTATTATTATTATTATTATTTAATTATGAGGGGGGCCTCCTGACCAGTTATGCTTAGGGCCCCCAAAACCTTAGCAGCGGCCCTGAGGCTGAGAAGAGAATCCACACCCAGTTCAAGACATCGGACAGGAAACAATATGGTTTGTAATGTGACATTGCATCACAGCACGTCATTGCTCATATGACGGGTTCCATGGAAGTGGCATCATTAAATAATAAAATAATAAAATAATAAAATAATAAAACCTGAAGACAATATCCTCAGGTGTGCTCAGACTGATTAGTAGCACAGTACAGTCTTTGGGATCACTCAATGCAGTCCATTGATCCAAAAGGAGTTTGAGGAAAGTAGTAGGCAATAAATCATAAAATCAAGCTGAACTCACCTGGTCAAACTTGCTGAGGTGGGCGGACATCAGGCTGACCAGTTCTCCGGTGCTGATCTTGTCCAGGACTCTGCTGGACAGCTTCAGGGTCTGTGGGTCAAGGCCACGGGCACACACAGGGAGGAGAGGGTGGGGGGGTTACAACTATTCACAGACAACACAATTCCTAGGCGACACCAGAGGCAATAGCTATTAGCCATGGGCGCATTCTGTGGTTCTCAGCTAATTGGAAAAAGTGCTATAGGCTAGTGTAAATGCTGCCTATGAACTCATTTTTAAAATTAGACAGCATTTAAACCCCCTTACTTGGATAATAGAATCAATTTTCAGTAAACTCATATAATATGCAAATGATGAGATTTCTCAGAATGCCAAATACGTGGGTTCTACATTTTTGTTTTCCCCTGGCTGCGCGAACCTAGCTGCGCACAACTCAACCTCTGATTGTTGGAAATTGCTGTCGGTCAAAAAATTAGCTCACGTGGTTGGTTGCCAGTGTCTTGCCCCTCTTCATAACATCGTGTTTACAAACACTGCGAAACCATGTATACTTCAGTCTGATATGTATTTGAAGGTAAATGCATGTTCATATGCCCCTTGGCACAAGAATATCATAAAATGTGCATTCACCAGCAAAGCGCTCCCTGTAGAGAAGAGAATATTGTGTAAAAATGTTGTGCCCTCAACATACAAATATGATTAAATGTGCATACACCACGCAAACAATCCCTGCAGAAAGATTCTGGGCTTCAAGTGCTTCTTCTACGACAGCAGATGAGGGTCAAACGTGAATGTCAATGTTTGTTTACATGCCCTCAGCGTATGAATAATATACATACACAAGCCAAACACTCACTCAGAAAGAGACATTCTGCACTGATCTTCCACTGATAGATGAGGGTTAACAGGGATATCAGTCTGATTTCTCTGTCAAAGTAACTGTATGTTTCTGAGCCCTAGGCACATGAATAGGATCAAATGAACATGCACCACACCAGGTCCAGTGACAGTTTTAGCCAAGCCCAGTACAAAGTCATTGAAAGCCCCCCCACTCAATACTTACAATGTAAATGGGGAACCCAACCCCCCACACCCACCGGGCATGGGACAACTGACCCATTTGTCCTTGCACCCACATCCCCTTCCCTGAATGAACATACACCATATGAACCCTCTAAGGGTTCTTCTGTTGTCCAGTCTTGCACTTTAAATGTCTGTATGAGCAATGTCTATGTCCATACTGTCTTATGTCCATGTATGAGTACTGTCTATGTCTATACTGTCTATGTCCTTACCTAGATTAGTCTATGTCTGCATGGGAGAGCAAGAAACGCAATTTCAAATTCTTTGTATGACCAGTGCATGTAAAGAAATTGACAATAAAACTTGACTTGACTTGACTTGACTTGACTTGACTAAGGAGAAAGATGTTATTGCTCAAAACGGTGCCATGCACACACACACACCACACCACACTGACCTTCTTGTATATGAGGGTGAAGAGGGCGATGCGTATCTGCATGCCCAGGTGGTGCAGTCCGAACACAGCAGGCTGCAGCAGCAGGAAGCGCGCCGTGAAGAGCAGGCTGAGGCCCAGCGCCAGGAAGTAGCCCTGGGCACGCTCAGCCGCGTGGAAAGGGTCGAACTGGGCGATGATGCGCCCAAGGAGCTGCGGTTGGACAGTTTTCGAGGCTTCCTGCGAGCGGAA